>NC_081568.1:139080565-139142623 GCF_022355385.1 Mustela nigripes
AAAAAAAAAAAAAAAAAGGAGTCTCTTATGGTTTCTCTCCCTCCCAATCCCATCTTGTTTCATTTATTCTTTTCCTACCTCCCAAACCCCCCACATTGCATCTCCACTTCCTCATATCAGGGAGATCATATGATAGTTGTCTTTCTCCAATTGACTTATTTCACTCAGCATAATACCCTCTAGTTCCATTCACATTGTTGCAAATGGCAAGATTTCATTTCTTTTGTACCATCTGGCTCTTTTTAAAGAGAAAAAGGTTTGCAATCCCTGCTCTGGTGTCTAAATGAGGAAATCCTTTGACAGTTTAACCTAGTGAGGGGAAGATGACCTGGGAAGAGGGGTACACTGATCTCTAGCTGCTCTTAGACTTTCAAATAAGAGGAAATGTTTACCCCTTCCCCAAATAAAGCCACAAATGCTTTGCTCTGAGTGCATCTACCTAGAATGACTGGAGACCAAGAGGATGGCTATTGTTTGTTTTGACAGAGTTTCCTAAAAATAAGCTGGAGAGAGTCCTAAGAGCCTGTATTGTCAGATACTGATATGTTTATTCTAAAAATGCAAAGATTATTTCTGTTTGCCATGCAGCTTTCCAAATACCACCATCATTTTCCAAAAATTATACCTAAATTCTCTGATAGTGAAGGACTAGCAACTTTTATCACCCTGGGCCAAAATTAAATTTGCTCTTTCATGGAAAAAAAAATCATCTTTTGTGTAGAGAAGTAATCGTGAGTATTTATTAAGAAATTCTTAGCAGAGGCTGGGATTTGCATAACAAAATCAAGTATAATTTGTTACTCAAAGAAATGTGTTAATCACACCGTTATTCTCTCATTTGGTTCTTTGTAAAGTTGTTTAAATTGGCACCATTTCCTTTTTGGTTGTCACATTGTTTTTCAGTACATATTTTCATAAAATAAAACCAAATCATGATTATTGAATTTTGTGATGTTTCAAGTGATATAGTAGAAAATTAGGTTAGACTGTTTGGATCCTTATTATTCAGTGGTTTGTTCTGGGCTTTTGTTTTCAGGATTTTTTTGGGGGGGGGTCACTTTAAACAAGATGCCACATTCTTGTCTGAACCATTAGCAACAAAAGAAAACTGTTAGAAGTGGAAAGCTCTTGCAAAGTTGGCATATCATGACTAATTTTTCTTTAAATGATATCATAAGGTTTCCTGGTTGAGTAGGTGTCCTTTAAGGGCTCTCCATTAGAAATGATGGGATTATTGAGTCAGGCTCTCAATAATGGAAGTGGCACATTTCTACATTTCAAAGAGATAGGAGAAGAAAAAAACAAAACAAAAAAAAAAGCTGGAAGAGAAGATAGTTTACCTTATGTGCAGATCCTTTTTTTCTGCTGCATTGCACAGGTGTGGGAATGAGGGAGGGAGGAGCAAGTTGGCCCGGGTGTCCAGCCAAGCCTGGACAGCTGTGGTTAAGTAGCCCTCACCACTGATTCCCTTCCCAGGGCTCTGGTGCTCACTTTGGGCTTTGTCTTCCTGCCATACACACACACACACACACACACACACACACACACACACACACACGCTGATTCATTCATGGGTTCAAGAAAATGAAAAGTAACATAAAAGTAGTCACCCCACAAGTCAGATTTCAGTGTAGTAAGTATGGACTCCATCTAATTTTCCTTATCTGTACTTGAGAGCCCAGAGCATGATCAGTACATCACTTCTACTCCGTCACTATCAATCTAGTATCTTTATACCACCATTTGATGAATGTTTACTGGATTAATTAACTGTTATAAGCATAACACCTATTTAGTGATATGAAGAAGTGCAATCATGAGAGATCCTGTTTGAAAGATTATATTTTTGTTCCCAAATATATAATCTATATAGAAGGATAATGCAGTGACTATTAAATTGAGATAATTTTTTTTTCTTTTCTAAAAAAACACTATATCTTTCAAACACTGAGAACACTGAATAATGTTTTTAAAAAGTCCATGAACCTGGGGCTCCTGCGTGGCTCAGTTGCTTAAGCATCTAGATGCCTTTGGTTCAGGTCATGATCTCCGGGTCCCCAGCTTGAGTCCCCTGGGCTCCCTGCTCAGCGGGGGTCTGCCTCTTCCTCTGACCCCCCCCCCACTCACTCACTCCCTCTCTCTCTCAAATAAATCTTAAAAATAAATTAATTAATTAAAAGTCCATGAACCCATCTTGCAGCTAAAATTATATTTGTCGCTTTAGAAACATAATTCTACTAAACATTAGACACTGATATGTCTACACTGAGATAGATATATATAGATCTGTGTCATTCATTTTAACTGGTGAATACATACAACACATTCTTTTTCATTCCCCTACTGGATGATTTCCACTGAATAAGGTCTTTATTTCCAGAAAACTTTTTGTTGCCATGTGATCTTGAACTCATGGAGCCAGTACTATCCACTGATCAGGAAGAAAGACAGTGCTTCCTAGAGGGGAAAGACAGTGCTTCCTAGACTTAACCTTCCAAACAGATTTTTAAAATCACTTGTCAGAAATAATAGTCTGGAGGGCAATGCACTCATTTGCAAGACCCAGATTCTATTACAAAAAGAAAATATTTAGATTCAAAAATGCAAAAACAATTAGAGAACTGAGAAGGAAAAAGAGGAAGACTCCTGGACTGTAGGGAAGGCTGGGACAGGAGTTCAGAAAAGAGAACCAGAGTTATATCCTTTTACAATACACCAGTGATCTAGTATGTAAACTATTTCTCTGAATTCTGTGAGCCATTCTAGCAAAGTAATGAAACCCAAGAAAGGAGGGGTTTTTAGGAACCTCTGAATTCTTTTTGGTTGATCAGAAAGAAGTACAGGTAACAATCTGGACTTGCTACTGGCATCTGAAACCTATGGTGAGAATTGTTGGAACCGCCAATATAGCTGATTGCTCAGGAGCCCAGCCTGTTAACTAGTGTCTGAAGTGTCTTTGGGGGTCAGTCTGGTAGTACTGAACTGTTAACCTAAGAGATCTAATATGAGTAGACAATGTCAGAAGTGAGTTGAATTGTAGGACACCCACCTGGTGTCCAAGAATTGTTTGGTGTTGTCAAGGAAACCAATCCCAATCCTCACTGGAATTGGTTCCAGAACACCCCCAAAGATTTGGTAGGATGTAATCTCAGAGCCTATGAGTGAGAGAAAGAATACATGAAGGAGAGAAGGAAGGAACTCCTGAAATGGCCTCAAGGCCCCCCAGTGGCTGTGGCTTCACAGTAAGCTACTTTCTAAACAAAGGACATCTCTGGACAAACTCCACAGAGAAACTCTACTTCAGAGAAGGTTTTCAAAGTGAAGAAAAAAATCACGTTTAGCTGCATGGCTCCTTAGAATATTCTGTTTTCTCCATAGGAAGGTCGTTACCCCCAATACCAAAGTGTATCATTCTGTCACTTTGGTGGCTTATTGTAAAGCTGGATCTCACAACCAGAATGTACTATTCTGTCGGAGTCCAGAAGGGGCAACCTGTAAGAGCTCTGACTTAGCAGGCAGTGGCACCTGAGCTGGGCAAATATGCCCACACTCCAGAGGCCCTGGCTGTAACTGGGGATAAGCAAACTGCTCAGTGCTCAAAGGCAGGAGAGGCCAAGAGAATCCAAAAAGTCACTGCCTCCTCAGAAAACCGAGAGCAACTATGCACTGGGACAATGCCACGATGAGTCGGCCGCTGTACAACAGACACGGTGCTAACATCATCCCATCTTAGTTCATACACTTCCAGAAAGCCGCAGAGGAGACCACAAAATTTCCTGGGCCCTCTCCTGTTGTCGAAATTGAGATTTCCTAGTGTGTGATTATTGAGAATCAACAGATCCTTCATCAGAAGAAATGTGAACTCCAGAACTTGGCTCAGTTCTGAACAAAACTAGTTCTGGTGTAACAGAGAACTAAAATGACACATGTAACTATCTTGAGTTGCAAATGTAAATTTAAACCTGCTTTAGCTACAAATGAACCCAAAGGAGACAAAATAATCCAAACATAAAAGCCAAAGTAAAATGCAAATCAATGGACATTGTGTGCCAAATGGATGGCAGAAGAAATATTACAGCAGTTCCCATGAGAGAAGCCTATTAATGGCTAGAACTTAGCCTATTAATGGCTATTAACTCTCTGAAGGAGAGTTAATAAAGATGGTGTGAGTAAAACCTGGCCTCAAGGAATGGCAGAATTTTGAGAAGCAGAAAGGAGCTCTGAAAGCATACAAGGAAAGGGAAAGGACAGCAAGCAAGAAAGATTTTGGCAGTGAGTCTAATGCAGGTGAATGCAGAAGTGAAATGAGCCCCAATCATGTGGTTTTGATGGCCAGACATAAGCAAGTGTTATCACAGACACTTAAAATATCCACAATGTTAAGCAACAGAGTAATATGAACCAAGGCAAGCTAGAGGAGGAATAACCAAGTCAGCACAGGAGGGTCTGTTAGGAATAAAAATGGAAACAAAAGTGACAACGACAATACTCCAGATATGAAATACTAAGTGTCTGAATCACAAAGGATGACAGTGAGTCGGTGAGACTAGGAAGGAAAAACCAAGTATATTACACTTGAGGACTGTACTTGACAGGGGGGTCAACTTCAAAGGTGACTCAGTTGTGGGAATGAGTGACCAGGTCATTGTTGATTCAAACCAGAGAATTAAGAATGCCAGGAAGGCTTTTTGAGAAAAACATGAGGATAACATCAGTTTTCAGTTTATTGAATTTGAAAAAAATGGTAAGACATATTAGGAGAAATGCCAAGGTGGCTGACATATACAATATAAGTGGAGAAAGGAAGAGATCAGGTCATGATTAACATTCAGCTGTTCATATTCCGTCACATGAACAACAGAAGTCAACAGAGAATAATGGTGACCTGCGTGATGGCTTGGATGATAAAAGTGATATATTAAAACTGAAAACCATCTGTTAAATAAAGTTGAAAAAACGCTCCTAATAGCATCATAATGGACTGAATGTCTGTGTTCCCCTGAAATTCACATGTTGAAATACTCACCCTCAACATGATAGTACTTGAAAGCAGATCCCCTGGGAGGTGATTAGGTTTTGATGAGGTCATGAGGGTGGTGCCCCCATGATGGGGTTAGTGCTCCTATAAGAAAAGGAAGAAACCAGGGATGCCTGGGTGGCTCAGTTGGTTGGACGACTGCCTTCAGCTAGGGTCATGATCCTGGAGTCTTGGGATCAAGTTCCACATTGGGCTCCCAGCTCCACAGGGAGTCTGCTTCTCTCTCTGACCTTCTCCTTGCTCATGCTCTCTCTCACTGTCTCTCTCTCAAATAAATAAATACAATCTTTTAAATTAAAAAAAAAAAAAAAGGAAGAAACCAGAGAACTCTCTAGAAGCATGACCTAAGAATAGACCATGTGAGCACACAGAGAAAGAACAGCTGTCTACAAGCCATGAAGCCACTCTCTCCAGGCAATGCTCAAACCTTGACTTTGGATTTCCTAGCCTCCAGAATTGTGAGAAATAAGGTCTGTTTTTTAGCTACCCATGCTAAGGTATTTTGTTATAGCAGTCTGCAGGGACTAAAATAAGCATCTCCTGGGGTACCTGGGTGGCTCATTCGATTAAGTGTTTGCCTTTGGCTCAGGTCGTGATCCCAGGGTCCTGGGATCGAGCTCCACACTGGGTTCCCTACTTAGTGGGGAGTCTGCTTATCCCTCTTCCCCTCCTCATGCTCTCTAATAATAAAACCCTTTAAAATAAATAAATAATAAGCATTTCCTTTCTTTTCTTATTTCTTTTTAAAGATTTTATTTATTTATTTGACACAGAGAGAGAGAGATCACAAGTAGGCAGAGTGGCAGGCAGGGAGAGAGTGGGGAAAGCAGGCTTCCCGCCAAGCAGAGAGCCTAATATGGGGCTCGATCCCAGGACCCTGAGATCATGACCTGAGCTGAAGGCAGAGGCTCAACCCACTGAGCCACCCAGGCACCCCCAAACATTTCCTTTCAATTGCAATGTCAATCCTTCCCACCTCTTCTTGTTTTTTGAAGACTCTTTTTACTTGATTGTTAACATTGTTTCTAGAAGAAAACATTCCCTTAACTCAGGTCCTAAGGATGCACATTTTTATGTCTAACTGAAACAAACAAAGAAAAGAAAACAAAAAACCTAAATAAGTTTATAGTAGCTAAACTTTGCAGAATAATATTCTTTTATTTTTTTAAAGACTTTATTTATTTGACAGACATAGATCACAAGTAGGCAGAGAGGCAGGCAGAGAGAGAGGAAAAGAAACAGGCCTCCTGCTGAGCAGAGAGCCTGATGCAGGGCTCCATCCCAGGACCCTGGGGTCATGACCTGAGCTGAAGGCAGAGGCTTTAACCCACTGAGCGACCCAGGCCCCCCTAAATTTTGCAGAATAATATTCTTAAGTTTTCACATTTGTGTAGTTTTTGTTACACATGAAAAGAATTCCCCCCATTCACTCCTTACTTTTCTTCAGAGCAGATACATTTTTGTGCTTGGATAATTGGGTTTCCCTAGAATATGAAAACAGTATTTTGTGTTCTAGGATGTCCCAGCATGGCTACAGAATTTCAAGGGAGAAGGGAACGCTTCAACTACAAAGGGAAAGGGAACTAGGTTTCAAGAGTAATGGAGAATTAAGAAGGTTCTTAGAAAAGCAGATACCTTCAAAAAAAATTCCTTCACTGCGCCAGAGAACAGAAAGTACCTGTGAGAGAATGACTCTGAGCTATCCATAGTCCCAACACAATGCCCCTCACCTCAGGGAGCCACAGCCAAGGGCCAACAGTCTGGCTTGGCGGTAAGGAAGCAGGTGTTCAGATGTATGGGGCTCCCTGCTTTGGAAAAGATTAACTCAGCCTGATCATCGGTGACCATCATGGACCTAACATAAGTTCTTCCCCCTAGTTACCCGTATTACTTAGCTCCAAGGTTTGTCTTGGGAAGGAGTCCCGGGAAACTCCGAATGTTGGGTGTTCTGCCAAAAGTGATGACAGGGATGTGAACTGGGTTAAGTGTGAGTTAGCAAAGTAAACAAAACATTCACAGAATAGTACCACCTTCTCTTACAGCAGCATGCCTCGGCGTCATGAAAGAAAGACGGGAAATTACGAGACAAACCCAACTGCCTAGCATCTTGCTTTTCACAGAGATTTCCAGACTTGATATTTAAATTTAAGTATAATTTTATAACAGGTTATTTTCCTGAAGAGGTGAAGAGTAAACAGCTTTTTATATGTGTGAGGAATGTACTTATTATAATGTAAGCTTTCAAAACTGATCATTTTACCATAATGGCACCTTACAGCTGCCAATCACATTACTGATACCCACTAATGCTAAGTCATTTCTCACATTTTTAGAAATGAATCCAAGTCATAGCTTGTAATTCTTGAAATATAAAAGACTCACACAGAGAAATGTGAAAGAAACCAAATCTACATAAACAAATCTTTACTTAAGTACTAGGAACCTGTCCTAATATAAACTATACTAAGGGAAGCCCCATATTCTCCTTTGATTTGGGTTCATTAGCTGACATCCCTTTCTAGAGAACAGTTAAACATGCACCGCAGGGTAGGCTCCATTATAAAAGGATAAATTATTGTACTTGGCTCCATTTTTTTCTCTTACTTCAAGTGAAAATATGCCACTTAATACTTAACACTTATTTAAAATACTCAATTTTGTCAATTTTGTTGCCTTCTCTTAAACATCACCAAATTATAGTTCCAAAACATTATGTTTTTATTATATAGAAATGGTCAAATAAGCCAGCTTAAAAGGAAACTCATGTTTTAATTATAAGTGAGGCATATTAGAAACCACAGATGTATTTGAGGTATTTATTTTATTGTGAACTACTCAAATCCAAGACAGGATGTATTAAAATCTCTGTCTGCCTATTTTAAACTCCTCTCTCATTCTTTTTTTCTTTGCAGTAGAGCAAGAAAAATTTCTCAAATCATTTTTCTATGTAACAACAGACACACTACATTTTCTTTTTCTAACATTTGTGTTATTAAGACCATGACTGTTAATATAACAAGAATTCTATCCCTTTGTCCTCTCATGGTACCTTTATCCCATATATACTGTCTTTATATATGTAATAATCATATAATAGCATATGGCCACAAAGGGATTCCTAAAGGGCAGGTAACCCTTTTTCAATAAAAATTATGTATTTTAAGTGATTTTTATTGCAGCAAACCCCAATCCACACATATAAGGAATTCCACTCAGTAGTTGACAGAGGCAGGTAAATTTTCAGAGGCAAGTGAAAAATAGATATTAGCATTTCTTCACCGTGAAAGATACATATTGTGTATTAAAAATTGACAAATATGATAACAGGATGGAGAGAAAAGAACTATAAGGGAAAAGAAATCTATTCTGTGACCTTCAAACACTGGATTTGTTGTAGGTCTACTGTATTTTCTAAAAATCCTTAGCAAGACTGTAAATCATGAACTATGGGATGGAGTGTGAATCTGCCATTGCTTTCTGGGTAGCTACTGCATACCATGTTGGTATTAATAAATGTTACTTTCTGAGGGCCAAATACAGATGTTTTGCCAAGGTGACATTACTTACTGGTGGAAAATCAAAAATACTTCCTGAACATCTAGTATTCTTCAAGAAGAGTGTATAATGAGTATACGAGAGACAAGAGCTGGTTTGGTTAAATTGTGATTTTAATAATTTTATGTTTTTAAGGATCTAACAACTTTATTCTTTCTTATAATTATTATTATATATGTAGGTTTTAGCTTTAAATCATTATTTTTAAGTCAAACAGACACATCTTGTTCATCTTTCTTGCATCAGTTCTTCTTCTTTCCTTTCTTTTTGGAAGTAATGCACATTTTAGATTTTAGAGCAATGACTTTCCTTGATTTTCCTCAGTTTATTTTTTGGCTATTTAAGGAAGATAAATGATCCTAGGGTCACTGTTATTAAACAAATCAGTGGAAGCAGATAGTTACAAAGTCTTAGGGAATAAGCCAGTTGCAAATCCAAAGGGCTAATAATAAATTTTTGCCCTAGAGCACTGAAAAGGCAACAACCAAAATTTAAATGTAATTTACTTAAAGGAAAATTATAAGTTTACTGATTTTATGAGATAGTTCTATTCAGGGTAGAAGGATAACTTTAAAATGCTTTAATGCAGTGGCTCTCCCTGTCAGATATCCTGATAGGTTTTCTCTTCTCATCATAATATTCTTTCAGTAGGCAGCAAACCCCAAATCCACTTATATATATGACTCCTGGATGATTTTGCTGAATAAATTCTGGTTTGTTTTTCTCTCAATCTATCCTTCCTGTATGTCTGTTATATCTCATACTGATTTCACACCTTCTCTCTCAATCTCTCTCTCTCTCTCCCTCTCTCTCTCTCTCATACACACACACACACACACACACACACACACACACACTCCTTCAATTGTAATATCAGGTATAGATCTTTAAATTTATTAACCTGGGTGTATCAAAACATCCATATTTACTTGTATTCCTTGTAATTATGCTCTGTTTTTTCCAGGAAAAACATCTAAATTCTGGTAGCCTACTTAATGCCAAGAAGTGGGGGAGGAACATATCATTCTCATGTGGTACTTTCCTTACTTGAGCTATCTGCCTGTCTCCCCTATTTCTGAGCCCCTAAAGAAGAAACCAGAAAGGTCTCATATTATTCTTTGAAATGGACAGAAACGTAGAGTAACTTGATCCCAAGACATAGACAGCAAAGAAAACCACAACAAAACAAAAATAATAAAAACAAACAAAAAACATTGCTGGCCAATTTTACCTATGAATTTTTATCCAAAAAATCCTAATGTATTAGCAAACTGAATCCAAAAATATATAAATCATCACCAAGTATAATTTAATCATAGGTAGTAACAGCTATTTTAACCTTGAGCAGTCCCTTTAAGTAATTCACCAAACTGAGCCATAAAAAACTAAAAGTCAAATGGTCATATTAATATATGCATAAAAAAGTTGGTAAAAGTTGAAATGATTTATGATTTGGAAGAAAAATCATAGTAAATAAGGAATAAATGTAACTTTTTAACCAATAAAAGTTATCTGTCAAAAATTATAACACCACATATAATGGTGATAGGTCAGAAGACTTCTTTTAGAAGTTTAGGAACAAGACATGGATGCCTGCTATTATCATTCTCTTCACCATTGTACTATAAAATTCAGGTAGTACAATGAAACAAAGTAAGAGAGAGACTGAGAGAGAGAGAGACAGAGATTGATTTCAGGATTAGAACCAAAGAAACAAAAGTGCCATTGTCCACTAAATATGTAATGTATTCATAAAAGAAAATCCAGGAGAACCTACAGACAAATTACCACAGCTAGTAAGTGAAATCAACTGTGCATGAAAGTTTACTACACAAAAATTTAAACTGGTAAGAAACATTTCAGAATAGATGTTTTTAAAGTTAGTTTTTAAAAATATTTTATTTATTTAAATAAAAGGGAACAGAGAGCGAGAGAGAGAGGGAACACAAGCACGGGAGCTAGAGAGGGAGAAGCAGGCTCCCCACTGAGCAGGAAGCCAGATATGGGGCTGGATCCCAGGACCCCAGGATCATGACTGAAGCCAAAGACAGATGCATAAGGACTGAGCCACCCAGGTACCCTAAAGCTATTATAATGAAAATAAACTTGAAATAAAAGTAACAAAACTCATAAAAAGAATTACTTAAAAATGCATAGAATATTATGGAAGGACATCAAAGAATACTTAAAATACAGAAATACACTATCTTAGCAAATGGGAAAACTATACAATGAAGATGACAATATTCATAAAATATATCCTATTAAATCTAAATTGACTTTCTCATAAAATTTAGAAGTGTCCTTCAGGGGCGCCTGGGTGACTCAGTGAGTTAAGCCTCTGCTTTCGGCTTGGGTCATGGTCTCAGGGTCCTGGGATCAAGTCCCGCACTGGGCTCTCTACTCAGTGGGAAGCCTGCTTCCCCCTCTCTCCCTCTGCCTACTTGTGATCTCTGTCTGTCAAATAAATAAATAAATCTTTAAAAAAATTCTGAAGTGCCCTTCAAATTCATAAAGTTAAAATAATGAGAATGAAGGAAGGTATCTCCTAGCAGACATATTTTTTATAAAGTTTTATTTAAACTAAGTGGTATGAGCATACAGATGAACAAATATACCAAACAAAACAAAGAGCCTGGAAAGAGATCTATTCATAATCAGAAGTTTTGTATATGAAAGCTAGCATTACTGATAGTAATTCAAGGGGAGCTGGAAATAATACAATTGAATCACTATTTTGCTCTGTAAAAACAACTAACTGTACTGCAATTATATAACCTGAAATCAAAAGGGGTAGGCAAAAAGGAGCTGACTTGGTAAGTTAGACTAACAATCTTGTCACTAGGTGCTATTGGATTAGAGATAAAAAGAACCACACCTGTGGTCTAGAAGGTAAATTTGTTTCTCACTGTGCTAAGGGCTAGCTTTCTGAATTACTTTACATGTTATACCAGGAGTGAAAAAACAAATGATAGATATTTAGAGTCAGTTTCTCAGTATCACATAAGGAAGCTATAAAAGAGCAAAGGGAAGGTGAATGAGGAGGTCAGAGATGTCAGTATGAACACACATCTATTACACTCACATGAGAAAACATCACAAGAACAAAACTGAGGGGCTTTTTAAAAATATCTACCCATTACTTCTAAAAAGGTGCCAATTCCCAATTACTTCTAAGGAAGAAAAACTGAACTGAAACACTTTCACAGATCTGAAGAGTAAGCACACATAACAACTAAATGCAATGTAGAATCCTGAACTGAATCTTAAAACGGAAAGAGGGCAGTAGCAGAAGAAATGATGAACTCTAACTGAAGTCTGTAGTTTAGGTGGTAGCACTGTATCATTGTTAATTTCTCAGTTTTGATGAACGCAGCATGATTATGTAAGGTGCTAGTCTCAAGGGAAGTTGGGGGAGGGTACACTAGAAATTGAACTCTCCGGGCACCTGGGTGGCTCAGTGGGTTAAAGCCTCTGCCTTCAGCTCAGGTCACGACAGGGTCCTGGGATGAAGCCCCACATCCAGCTCTCTGCTCAGCAGGGAGCCTGCTTCCTCCTCTCTCTCAGCCTGCTTCTCTGCCTACTTGTGATCTCTGTCTGTCAAATAAATAAATAAATAACCTTAAAAAAAAAAAGAAAGAAATTGAACTCTCACTTCTCTTCTGACTTTCCTTCAAAACAGCCCTTCCCAAAGTCACCTTTTTCTCTATAAAGTAAGGTTCCTCTCCTTTGATCTCCAGGATTGCCTAGGGTTTGCTAGAGTTTATACGTTTTTAAGTGCAATTCCTCCACTATTCCTGAATAAACCCATCATGCTGGTAAAATAACTGGCTGTTTTATTTTGAAGGTCAACACGGAATGTGTTTTATATGATCAATACACAGAATGAAAACAGATCTGCAAAGAAAGAGCTGACATGTTTACAAAAGTCACTGTTCCCCAAGAATACTAACACAAATTAACTAGCACTTGACTGTACTGCTCTTTATCTCTAGAACAACCATCATTTTGCAAATCATTATGTAACTGTCTGAGCAGAGCATAAATCAGAGAGCTCCTGAGACAGAAAGGGGGTCCTCATATATACTATTCTTCCACATGGCGAGTAATGAGAAACATCTGCTAGTCAACAATTTCAAAATATCTCCATGGACATTGCTTTCTCAGCAGCATATTAATTAGCTTTAATCAAAAGTAGCTTAATAAAGGAAATCTGACATATGGAGTTTTCTATTTATATTTCCAAACTACAGGCACATCTGTATGTGAATTAGTATCATAGCTCTGCTAGGGCTTCTTAAAAGTTATTATTATTTTTACAATATGTAGTGGCTTAGTAGCACGGATAAAGTCACTATATCATTACAACAACCAGAACCACACACAAATATTTTTGTTGTTGCTTAATGTTTTTTAAAAAGCTTTTTAAAAAGCTTTTTAGTTATAGGTTTATAAGAAAATTGAGAGATGCAGAGATTTCTCATATACCCCTATCCCTACACATGCATATCCTCCCTCTTTATCGACACCATTTACCAGAACGGTCTATTTTTTCACCACAGATAAACCTACAGTCTATTTTCTCACCACAAAAGTCCTTAATTTACTCTAGTGTTCGTTACAGGTGCTATACATTCTATGGGTTTGGACAAATGTATAACATATATGCATCATACATAATACAAACAGAATGATATATTTTTGCTGCCCTAAAAAAAAAAATTTGTAACTGTATCATTCTAACCTCTGATAGGTCATGATCCAAAAAGTCACAAATATGTATCAAATCATAGGATTTCTAATGATTCCACAGTGGAGGAAAACATTTTCTTCTTCTATCAGTCTAGGCTCTTGGCTGAGACTGCCTTGTAATAAGATGACAGAGATGACAGATTAATGGAAGAAAAACAAACACAAGTTTAATAAGATGCATACCTCCCCCTTACATGGAAGATACTCAGGAACACTGAGTAACTCCCCCAAATGGCCAGAGCCACCTCCTTAAATATCACCTCCAGATAAGGACAAAAGGAATCTGTTGGATGGGAGGGAAGGCCAGTTATGGGAGTTTGCCAGGGAAAACACAGTAAACAAAAATACCGTTTTCATGCAGAGTTAAAGTTGGTAAGTGTAGATCAGTTTTAGCCATCATTTGGATTTAGTCAGCCTCTTCTTCCTCATACAGAGAGGAAGACACCCTTACATATGGAGATTTTTCTTATAAATGTTAAGTGTCTTTTACACATGGTTAGCTTCTACCCAGAAGCTTATTTTGGGGTGACATTTTCTGCTGCCCTATAATTTCTTCTAAGGCCTGATGGAGATTATCAAACCTTATGTAGAAAGGTCCTCATCTAGTAAAATGCAGGTGTTTCTACTTGCCCATTCCCTTAAAAAGCACATATACTATTTACTTGCACATGATTATAAACTCACTGGAAGTCACAAAAATAAAAGACGGCTTCAGATACACTTTTGAGTCTTACAAATAGCTCTTTTGTAAAATTTATTATTAATAATAACAATCATTTTATTATCTTATTAGGCAATGGCCTGTTGTTTTGTTTTGGTTTTTCAGAGAATTCTTTTATTTTGGTGTTTTCTCTGTACTGGAAAGTTTATAACCACATAATTAAATAAAGCTTCTAAGAGATGGCATTTACTGAGAATCCATACCCCAATATTTTATATGATATCTTAAAATTTTCTTAATACCTTTTCCACAAATTTAAGAACAATGTATTTTAATTCTCGTTTTGTTGATGACAAAAAGAGCTAAAAAAAATCACCTGCCTCACGTCACACAACAATTATTAAACATCATTAATATACTGAACTTAGGCACATACTGACTACTCACTGTACAAATAAATAAAGGAAAGTAAGATTGGAACAAATGTTTTATTTTGTACGAAGTAACAAAATTACAGCAATTAACTTGGAACTACAATCTCAAGTTTGGTTTACTTTCCCCTCAAGAAACAATGTTTAGTTTCCCTAAATTCCTTGAGTCAACATATCAAGAGAAATTGCTTCCAGAAAGGCAAAAGGGAGAGTTGTATTCTGTCTCCGGCTTTCTCTTCTGTTTACCTTAAAGTCTCAAGTACATATCAACTACTATCTTCTTGTGTTTGATGGTGACTATGATCTCCTACTCTTCAGGAATTCAGCTATTTCTGAATTTTCCAAGCTTTGCCTAAAGGGAATAACTCTTTGATGATATTCTGATTCTGTCACCAGTCCTAGTGTATCTCACTTGACTGGTAAGTTAGTGTTGCTTTCAGTTCAGTTAGTTCACATGTGGCAATACACATTTAACTTATTCAATTCTTAGAATGCCATTTGCTAAAGTAAGCACAAAATAAAATTCTGTAGGTCCTTAGTTGACTTAAGAAATTAACATTAAGCATTCTGTGAGACAGAATTTAAACATACCATCCAAAAATCTTCTTCCTGCCTTCACAATGTTTCTTCCTTCAAATCTATTAGAATTTTTCATCACCATCTTCCTAACCAAAAAAACTCAGGTATATTCCCTCAGCTGAAAAGTATCACCTAAGTTTGCCCCTGTTAACCTATACTCTCACAAAAAACAGAGAATGGACAAAACAAAGAAAATTTCCCTCTTCCACATATGCCTAAATGTCCTGAAGTCCAAAACATGTTTTATTTAATAGCCTGAGTCCAGAAGCCACTGCTGATTACATCATTACAGTACCATTTGCTTTTTTGCTATTTTTTTCCCTGACTTAAAATGCTGTTTTTAAAACTTAACTTTTTTTTTTTTGTTTTTCTTGACAATTTTGTTCCTGGTGGTTATCTCCTAAAACAAGGCAAGTTCCACTACAGTGGGCTGTCTCTATTTCCTAGGGTTTGAGCTATCCAGGACAAACTAATTATAATTGGATCATTTAGCTTCTAGAAATCTACCTATCTCTTCCTACTTGTTCCTTCTGCCATCCAGGATATAAAACAGGCAATGAGCCTGGTACTACCTCGGAAAAACTCAGAAGATTAAATTCCAGTTGAATCAAAATGTTAGTTTTGGGGGCGCCTGGGTGGCTCAGTGGTTAAGCAGCTGCCTTCGGCTCAGGTCATGATCCCGGGGTCCTGGGATCGAGCCCCGCATCGGGCTCCTTGCTCGGCCGGGAGCCTGCTTCCCTCTCTCTGCCTGCCTCTCTGCCTGCCTGTGCTCACTCTCTCCCCCCTCTCTCTCTGATAAATAAATAAAATCTTTAAAAAAAAAAAAAATGTTAGTTTTGCTTCCTAAGCAGTATTTTCAAGGAGGAAATGAGTGAGAATAAATCCAGGCCCCAGTTAAAAATACACACCAAACAACGGAAGGTAGGAAGACTCAGATTATTCCTAATGATGAAGGTAACAGCCTCAAACTGCTACTGATCAAGAATGGAGACTCACACGCAAAAATACACTCAAAATGGATGAAGGACCTCAATGTGAGAAAGGAATCCATCAAAATCCTTGAGGACAACACAGGCATCAACCTCTTTGACCTCAGCTGCAGCAACGTCTTCCTAGGAACATCGCCAAAGGCAAGGGAAGCAAGGGCCAAAATGAACTATTGGGATTTTATCAAGATCAAAAGTTGTTGCACAGCAAAGGAAACAGATAACAAAACCAAAAGACAACTGACAGAATGGGAAAAGATATTTGCAAATGACATATCAGATAAAGGACTAGTGTCCAAAATCTATAAAGAACTTAGCAAACTCAACACCCAAAGAACAAATAATCCAATCAAGAAATGGGCAGAGGACATGAACAGACATTTCTGCTAAGAAGACATCCAGATGCCAACAGACACATGAAAAAGTGCTCCATATCACTTGGCATCAGGGAAATACAAATCAAAACCACAATGAGATACAACCTCACACCAGTCAGAATGGCTAAAATTAACACGTCAGGAAATGACAGATGCTGGCGAGGATGTGGAGAAAGGGGAACCCTCCTACACTGATGGAGGGAATGCAAGCTGGTGCAACCACTCTGGAAAACAGCATGGAGGTTCCTCAAAATGTTGAAAATAGAACTACCCTATGACCCAGCAATTGTACTACTGGGTATTTACCCTAAAGATACAAACGTAGTGATTCAAAGAGGCACATGCACCCCAATGTTTATAGCAGCAATGTCTACAACAGCCAAACTACGGAAAGAACCTAGATGTCCATCAACAGATGAATGGACACAGAAGATGTGTTATATATACACAATGGAATACTATGCAGCCATCAAAAGAAATGAAATCTTGCCATTTGTGACGACGTGGATGGAACTAAAGGGTATCATGCTTAGCGAAATAAGTCAAGCAGAGAAAGACAACTATCATATGATCTCCCTGATATGAGGAAGTGGTGATGCAATATGGGGGCTTAAGTGGGTAGAAGAAGAATAAATGAAACAAGATGGGATTGGGAGGGAGACAAACCATAAGTGACTCTTAATCTCACAAAACAAACTGAGTGTTGCTGGGAGGAGCGGGGCTGGGAGAAGGGGGGTGGGGTAATGGACATTGGGGAGGGTATGTGCTTTGGTGAGTGCTGTGAAGTGTGTAAACCTGGAAATTCACAGACCTGTACCCCTGGGGATAAAAATATATGTTTATAAAAAATTAAATTAAATTAAAAAAAAAAAAAGAATGGAGATCCGGAAGGAGATAAACCATAAGTGACTCTTAAACTCACAAAACAAACTGAGGGTTGCTGCGGGGAGGGGGTCAGGAGAGGGTGGTTGGGTTATGGACATTGGGGAGGGTATGTGCTATGGTGAGTGCTATGAAGTGTGTAGACCTGGCGATTCACAGACCTGTACTCCCGGGGATAAAAATACATTATATGTTTATTAAAAAATAAAATAAAAAATAAAATAAAATAATTAAAAAAAAAAAAAGAATGGAGAGTTTTGGTGGAAAGAAACCCAGGAAAGAAAAAAGAAAGAATACAGTTAATTCAAGAAAAGAAGTTCCATTTAGCTATTCTCCTCCATCATCATTCATCCCCTCTTCAAAGAGGCCCCCTTCCCACTTTCTCTTTTCTAATTTTCTATGTTGCATGCTTCAAATGCTCAGGTAATAGGTCTTAAGGCAGAAAAGCAGGTTGAGCTATGAGAGGAAGGGGAAATTTGCTAAAATTATTAGAGGCAGCTAGGGAGTGACAGGATGAGAATTACATAAAAGCAAACAACTTTTCTCACGAGCTTCTTGTATTCCAGCTCAGCTCCTTCCCACTAAGAATTCTGTCTGCTGTGCTCCAGCCAAGGAACTCTCAGCCCTAGGAAAGCATGAATTCAAGCACATTAGCCAAAAGGCTAATTTGTTTCTCCCATATCTACAAAAGGTATTTTTAGGTATAAATGCCTTCTCCAGAATCAATAAATATGCACACATGTTTTAAATATACGCAAACTAAATGCAACATGTTTTTCATAGCTTAAAAATTCCTACAGGTAAATAAATAAAGCCATAATTCATAATTTAGCCTGCTACTGTGGAAGGGCTGAAGTGACAGGAATCTAGAGGCTAAAAAGAGAAAAGACCCTTTCAGAAGGCTGGAACATGACTGTGAGGTTCAGAAATTCTTATGACTATTTGGAAGTGGACACTCAATCTTTAGAGCCAGAGGGATGGCTATCAGAGACCCTAAGGTGC
Organism: Mustela nigripes; assembly: GCF_022355385.1. Taxonomy (NCBI): domain Eukaryota; kingdom Metazoa; phylum Chordata; class Mammalia; order Carnivora; family Mustelidae; genus Mustela; species Mustela nigripes. The sequence goes on from NC_081568.1 coordinate 139,098,829, forward strand.
TTCTTATCCTCAGGCATATGAGATGTCCTGGCTTATAAGATTACTGGAACTCAATAAGTAAGTATTTGTAAATTGCAAGCTAAACTACAAAATATATGCTTAAATGGTCCTCGCTGATGACTGAGATTTCTCCAGAATCAATCTACACCACGCTATAACATTTTGGGTGGTTGAATCATATTTATGCTCTATAACATTTGGCGTGATTAAATGGTAATTACACTGTACCCTACATTTCAGTTACAGATCCATTTCTAAGAGTAGGGTCAATGGAGAAAAGCAAGGGTGACAATGAATACCTGAAAAATCTGGGGAAGGGATTAAGCAAAGTTAAGAGGAAAAAAAAAAAAGGCCATGAATCTTTAGGGGTTGACTATTTCCCAAGCTGATTAAAAGGAAGATTTAAAGCTAAATCAGAATTATATTCCAAAATTGTTTTATTATGCCAGAAACGAACAAAGATAAAAACAAACCAAAAAAAAAAAAAAAAAAAAATTAAACAAACAAGGCAAAACAAAACAAAAAGCCTACCTGATTAAAAAATTTAAAAATATCTGATAGTTTGAGCTATTCTATTTAGGACATTAAGAGAAAAGTTCTGATTATTATAAATTCTTTTTTCTTCTTGCTGCATTATTATGGAACAATCCCAAAATTATAAAATAGTTAACTATAATGTGAGGACCCTATTTTTATTCTGAATTACATAATAGAGCAACAAAAGACAATGAACACTGTCAGTGGATTTGCATAGTGATCTTATATTCCTTTCTCAACAGAAGTGGCTTGTTTATTTTACAAAAGACATGTTTTATTAGAATCTACATTTGTCACATCATCAGTAGCTGGTAAAGATTTACCACTAATATTATTTTACATTCTAAAAAGACCATAAGGTACTTTTGTAGACTACCTGATATTTGTAATCTTGAATGACATTCATAAGGGATACAACACTAAAATTTTTTTAAAGATCCTGTTTAGTCTCCAGAGAAGCATAGGGTCTACTTGAAATTCTGAGCAATTCACTGATTATTTTAAAGTCTTCAAGTTAAAATTAGTAAATTCTCAAACAAAGACTGTTTGCAGCTGTAAGATCAAATTTTATACATAGTTATGCAACACAAAAGCAGACTTCAGGAACAAAGGCATCACCCATCTTGAAGACAGTCCTAGTTTTACATTAAAATCACAAAGGTTAAGCTTTCCTCTGTGCTGTATCTTGAGTTTACTGTCTCAAAAGAACCTTAGACAATCTGTCTACCCAGATCCCTCTGTGACCTTTCCTTTCATTTAAACCTTTCATGCATAATACATTTTAATAGTGGGGTCCCACAGAGAGATAAAGCAACTAAACATAGGAGCACTGAATAAACATGCCTGAAGACAAACCAACTTGTGGAATGTGAAAACCATTACAAGCAGCACCGCTGTTCTTTCTGATTACAGTACATTGGAAGTATAACATGGCCAAGAACCAGGTTTTCCTCCATTTCTAAAGAGGTATATGCCAGCCCCAAATCCATGAAGATAACCCTTTTGGTCCAATCCCACATTTTTCCTTTTTTTTTTTTCTTGGCTTTTGACCCTATTCTAGTTATATTTCATAACTACTGGGTGCTCTGCAGCTATTAAAAAACCTAAAGTCATTCTTCCTGGGTTGTCATACTGCTATTCATGTCTTCTACTCAGTATAATTTGTCCCTCAATCTTCCAAAAGGATCTAGATACATTTTTCTAGATCAGCAGTATCCAAAATGGTATTATGTAACTGTCCTATGCAGTTTCTGAGATCCAAGTTAGGAAAGACTGCCATCCACACTTTCTTACTGAGTTACCATGGACATCTTGCATAAAAGATTCTGAGAAAATTGCGATTAAAAAGAAACAAAACTGTTACATAAATTTTTTTTTCAAATTGATCTAATTACAGAACATTCTTTTTTTCCATAACACAAATGAAAATCTCAGGGAAAGACACGGTAACAGGAAATACTACCCTAGATTCTCATCTCTTGAGCAATGGCAACTCTTAACTATTGGCCTCTTATATGCAAAATGTTTAAAAGGCATATCATTAACAAGAAGGTAGTATTCAAGGCCAAGCAATATTCTTAATTATAGACATACAGAAGGCTGTGTTTTTAATTCCTTCATGTGCAATAAGCAGAGATTCCAGGGACTCAAGATGGCAATAGCCAGAAAGCACCTGTCACCAAGACATACAGGTTAATGAAAGCCTTTTAATTCTTTACTCATTTCCTACAGCCAACTTTCTGTTGTTGCTGCTGTTAATCACCTGAAGATTTTCTATATAAAAAAAGAAGAGGGGCACCTGGGTGGCTCATTGGTTAATTAAGCCTCTGCCTTCAGCTCAGGTCATGATCTCAGGATCCTGGGATCAATCATCGCTTTGGGCTTTCTAATCAGTGGGGAGCCTGCTTCCCGCTCTATCTCTGCCTGCCTCTCTGCCTACTTGTGATCTCTCTCTCTGCCAAATATATAAAGTCTTTGGGAAAAAAAAAAAAAAGAGATTATACAAAACAAACAGGGTATAATGAAGCCTAACCAATCAACAGAATTGGACTATCTCAACCCCATGGCAGAGTCTGAGCAAATAATCAATGTAATAACAAATAATATTTTTTTAAATAATAAGCACATTGAAGGTAGAGATATCCATTTCCAGATCCATAAACAACTACTTGAAATCTGCCCCTTATATAGAGAAAGGGCTAGTTAAAAGACTGACAAGGGTAAAACTATGTATTATCATTGCTTTGCATAAATATTTATATAAATATACATAAAAACATATATATGTATATGCACAACAAATGATAAGAAATAGATGGCATCATTTATATCTTTAAAAGAGAAAAAACTGAAACAACAACAAAAACTGAAAATAAATCCTCAGAGGTCCTGAGATCATATAACTGGAACACCCAGACTATGAGGGATGTGCACTTAATTAATTTAGGGAAGAGACTAGTGTAAGAAAAAATACAAAAGGAAGTATAAGACCAGCAGAGGATAGGCAAAGAGACCAATGAAATAAAATGCAGAGTCCACGATAAACATAAACCCATACATCTATGACCAGCTGATTTTTGACAAGAGAACCAAGTCTGTTCAATGGGAAAAGAATAGTCTCTTCAACTAATGGTGTTGGCACAACTGGATCTTCACATTCCAGAGAATGAAACTGGACCCCTACCTTACACTACACTCAAAAACTAACCTAGAATGGATCAGTGACCTAAATATCGAGATGAACCATAAAACCCTTAGAATAAAACAAAAAGGATTCATCTTCATTACTTTGGATTTGACAATGGATTCTTCCGTAGGACACTAAAGTATGCCCAACAAAAGAAAAAAAGAGATAAATCTTATTTTATCAAAAAAAAAATTTTAAAAAGCCTTTTGTGAATCAAAGGACATTATCAAGAAGTAAAAAGAGGCACTTGAGGTGGCTCAGTTAGTCAAACATCTGACTCTTGGTTTTGGCTCAGGTCATGATTTCATGGGTTGTGGGATAAAGCTCTGTGTCAGGCTCCTTGCTCAGTAGGGAGTCAGTTTGAAAGATTCTCTTCCTCTGCCCCTCTCCCTGATCATGTTCTCTCTCTGTCTCCCTCTGTCTGACACTCTTTCAAAATAAATAAACCTTAAAAAAAAAATAAAGTAAAAAGACAGTCAGCAGAATGGGGAAAATATTTGCATGTCACGCATGTGATAAGGGTTTAATGTCCAACATATGTATAGAAACCCTAAAACTCAACAACAAAACCCAATGTAAAATGGCACAAAAGACTTAAACAGACCAAAGAGGACATACAAATTGCCAATAAGCACATGAAAATATTCTCACCCTATTAGTTATGAGAGAAATGCAAATCAAAACTACCAGGAGGTACCAGTTCACATCCAGAAGGAGGGTTACAATGAAAATATTGAAACTAAAGTGTTGGCTAGGATGTGGAAAATGTGGAACCCTCACACATTGCTGGTTGGAATTTAAAATGATGCTATCACTGTGAAAAATAGTTTGATGGTTCCTTGTAAAGCTGAAGAGAATTAGCACATGATGCAACAATTTCACTTCTAGACATAAACCCAAAAGAATTGAAAACATGGGCTCAAAGAGACATTTGTACATCAAAATTAGTTTCAGCTTTACTCACAATAGCTAAAAGGTAGGAAAAAATTCAGGTATCCCTCAACAGATAAACGGGTAGACAAAACATGTTCTATTTACAGAATGGAACCATAAAAAGGAACAACATCTGATACATGCTCCAATACAGATGAAGTGTGAAATCATATTAAGTGAAGTAAGTCTGACATAAAAAGATGAATAGTGGATGATTCCACTTATATGCAATACAGATAACAGGAAAATTCATAGAGACAGAAAACAGATTAGAGGTTATTAGGGGCAAGGTTGAGGAAGTACTGGGGAGTCAATGCTTAATAGTATTTCATTCTCCCAAAAAATATCCTGAAAGGTTACAGAATTTCTGTTTGGGTGACGAAAAACTTCTGGGAATCGAAAGTGATAATGGCTGTACAACACTGAATATAATGCACGCCTTTGATCTGTACACTAAAAACTAGGTAAATATGGCCAATGTTATATTTTAACAACATTTTAAAACTAAATATAATTAACAAAGATATGAATTTTCTAGCCAAATTACAAGTTGTCCTTCAAGAATTTTTCCATTTTATGTAATATATTTTCAGAAATTAAATAAGTATATAATTTTTAAATATAAAAAAATAAAACAAAATAAAATTTTTTTTTTTTAAATGAAGAGGGAAGAAGGCCCATCCTTTGCTCTTCCTTCTAGGGAAATTATTGAATTGCATTTCACAGATGTGCTTACAGTATGAACCATATATAATCTTTAGAAAATCCCTCAAGGAGCTAAGCACAGGAGTAAACATTTATTTAGAATAAATTAAAAAAACTACAACTTCCAAAGCTGACAAATATTACACAAATCCACACACATAAAATTTATACGAATGGACTGCTTGATACACTTCTATGCTTTTCCTAGATCTTTTTGTTCTTTATTCTTTGAAAATCTCTTCTCACGATGATTTGCAAACCACTGCCTAGTGAAGGAAGAGAAAGATGATTTAGGATTTCTTCTAGCATGACCTGTATTGGAAAGTCAGCTGTGTGGTGAGAGAGTTCATTTGCAGAAGCCTCGGTGTCACTTGTGGGAATCTTTCTTATCCTCTAGTCACTGTAGTTTCCTTTTGCTCATCATCAGCTGAACTTCCTGTTGGGCAGGAGTAAATACACGTCCCGAAGGCCATGTTCATTATCCCAAGGGACTTAATCTGTATCTCAGACAAAATTCTGAGTATCCCTGGTACATCTTCATGTGGGCTTCCTTGCATACCTCAGTGGACACTTTAGTCTCTGAGAAGTCTTAGGGTCTCCCAAGAGGAAAGAGATTTCATAAAACCACTGAATGGTGAAGTTCAAAGTGATCAAAAAAGCACCTAGTCTGGAAATGTTTAAACTTCAGCCATCTAAGATCTACCCTCGGTTTTTCTATTTCTATATATCACTTCTGTTACTATTCGCTTACCATTTACTTTCCAATTTTTTACTTAGTCACACACCTCAGTCTGACCTGACATAATTCTTCCCATAAAATTGTGTGTTTGAATGGCAACACATTTTTTTCCCCAATGGATGTTAAAATACATTTATAGCTCAGAAAAGAAGAGGGAAAAAAAGAGTCTGTCTGGGTCGTGCTAATCCTACTTCATGCCCTGCACACCCCAGCAGATGCTGAAACAAAAGAATTCACAGGCACTGGAGAAGACTAGTATTGGGGGAATTAATGACGCAGGAATAAAACATCCCTTAAGTGATGGAAACTATGTGGAAATCTTGTTATTTTCCAAAACCAATGTAATTATCCTTTTTATTAAAGTGTGGGTTTTTTTCCTCTACAAGTGTGTTTGTGGCTCCCCCCCCACACACAAAAATAATGCTGTTCATTAGATTATAGCAATGTCTTGTGTGCTCAGGAGTCATTTTTATCAAGTGGGGAAAAAAAAAAGGCGGGGGGATTAAATAATAAAGAAAGCCAGTAAGGGAACCAGGACCAGGGTGAATGAGGGGCAGAAAACATATCTTGTCTGTTCACGTCCTCCATGAGGCTATGAAAATTTTCCCTCTCATATCCTTCATCTCTACAGATAGAAATAACTGCTCTATAATTCACCTACTCCCTTCTCTTCATAGGATCTTTTAAAATTAACATATAATATATTATTTGTTTCAGGGGTACAGGTCTGTGATTCATCAGTCTTACACAATTCACAGCACTCACCATAGCACATAACCTCCCTGATGTCCATCACCCAGCCACTCTATCCCCCCCTGCCCCAGCAACCCTTAGTTTGTTTCCTGAGATTAAGAGTCTCTTATGGTTTTTACATAGACTTTTATTCATTGTTTCCTCCCATGGTATCTACATTCCACAAGCTCCTGGGAGCACAGAACAAGCCTTAATTCCACAGACACCCCGACCCCTGGTATCATACCAAGTACATGGGAGGTGTTTCATGTTGTTGAATAAATTACCAAAAAGTATATATAAAAACAGACACCTAAAAATAAATCATTTTAATACTCATCATTAATAATACTTAATAAAATCGACAGCATTCCTAAAATTAGAGCACCCATGATAAGAAATGACTAAATACAGATTTAAGAGAAAGACTGAAAATATTTCTGTTAAGTTATGTGAGATAACTTCTTGGACTGTATTTCAATGAGACGAGTGCTGCCATACTCAACACTATAATAATATGGTTTTTGTGTTTGCTAGCCATCAATAAGACAGATATTACTGTTTGTATTTATATGAGATTAGAAAAGGGGGAGGAAGAGATTTCAAAGTATCTAAAGCCAAGACAGTGTGAGAAGGGCAAGGGTGAGAATAAATTCAACAAGATAGAAGTTCACTTGCAGCAGCAGGATTTAAAACCTGTCTGAGTATATGCAGAAGCAGGCAAGAAGAACCCCCATGTAATCAACCCAAAAGTCAATGGAAGGATACAAGGGAGAGATGTGGCAGTTAAGTTTGACACAGCCCTGATGTGTTGAAAGAGAAGCCTCTTTGCTGAGCCTCAGGCATCTTCCACCACAAGCTCTCCTTAAGGCTTCACCAGATCCACTGTCAGCAGAAGCTGGATGGCTGATCTCAAGGCCAGTGCCATCAGGCAAAGATGTGCTGACCTGGAGAATGCATGGTCCACATTCAGACAGCATATACTCCCCAAGAACTACCAAAGCACTGCCACGTGAAACTAGAGGACCCATGTGGCCAGAACTTGCCATCTGCTAAGACTTTTATGTGAAATTTATTGATCCTTCAGTCTTAGTGATTACCTATTATATTTAGGAGTCCCATACAGGCCAGAAAAGACATATCTGCTATTCCAATCTGACCCTTTATCCTCCAGTTTGTAAATCATAGTTTAACTGCATCTCAATAGGGGTGCCTGGGTGGCTCAGTCAGGTTAAGCATCTGCCTTGGGCTTGGATCATGATCCCAGGGTCCTGGGATGGAGTCAAGTGTCAGGCTCCCTGCTCAGCGGCCAGTCTGCTTGTCCCTCTCTGTCTGCTCATGTTTGGACTCTTTCTCTCTCATTCACTTTCTCCCTCAAATAAATAAAAATCTTTAAAAAAATTGCATCTCAACAAAATTCAACTTTTTATAGAGATTATCTTTACACCATCACGGCTCTAAAAAGTTTTCTTGGGATTATAGTGCAAAGTATTAACACACTGAAATGTATTAAAATGCTCAGATGAAGGATCACTTCTAAGCATTATATTATTGTATTGGTTGATGATAGATCTCAAAACTCTTGAATGCAGGGCCTACTGACTTTTACATTCTACATAATTGCATTGTAATTTATATAATTATTTTTGTAATTTAAAGTTCTCATAATTTACATTCTATCTCTGCCTCCCTCTTTCTCTTTGAAAAAGTTAATTATGCACCTTAATTCATAGCAAATCATTACCATTAGTCCCTTTTCCAATTCAATTATTTGGCATATTTTACCTATTTCCCATTCCCATTCCATAGCTCCCTAAAACAGTAAACTATTCCAATGTGTTTGATGAGTATGGTTCTTTTCTATGTGGTATCATAAAGTGAACAGTTTTCATTCTTACCATTTTAACTTATGAAAACGATGCTTATGAGCTAGTTATTTTTACTTTCCTATAAGGTCTGATGGTTTTTTTCCTTTTTATTTTTTTAAAGATTTTATTTATTTGAGATAGGGCGAACCAGAGAGAGAGCGCACATGAGCAGTGGGGAAGCAAACTGCCCACTGAGCAGGGAGCTCGATGTGGGGCTCCATCCCAGGACCCTGGGATCACGATCTGAGCTAAAGGCAGATACCCAACTGAGAGAGCCACCAGACACCCCAAGGCACGCTGTTTTCAGCATGTGTGTTTATTTTGCCCACTATCTAATATAACTGCATAGTATTCCACAGAGTACACCCACCACACACGCCTGCCCATCCTGAAGCTATGAATGCCTAGAGAGTCTGCAGTTTGCTGATACCACAAGCAACACTGCACCAATGAACCTGTGCGTGTTCCCTCACAGACTTTGGGCTCTGTGTCCAGGGCTGGGATTGCTGGCCCATCGAACATGTGAGTAATTTAATTTTACTGAGAACTGCTTCAGTGCTTTCCAGGAGTCCTGCAGTAATCGACAGCTCCCAACAGAATGTCAGGATTCCTGGAGTTCACATTCCGCCAAATATGTGGCATTATCCAGGCCCATAATCTATCCAAAATGGTGCCTCTTTATATAATTTTTATTTTTCCACTCCAGTGGTGGAGCAATGGATGATCTTGCTCCTGGCCTCCCAGTGAACCTGGTTGCCTTCCCCCATCTGACCATGGTGCTACTGGCCACTGGCATGTTCTTCACTGCCTGGTTCTTCCGTTAAGAGCTTATTGCAACCAAGAACACTTAGGATTTCTATAAAGAGCTCCTCAGCACCTTGGTGGCCTCACTCTTCATGGCTTTGTAGTCCTCTTCTTGCTGTTGTGGGTCAGCATCTACATTATGACCTTCCAAAGGTTCAAACTAGGTGGCTTCATTGAACCCCTACTTTTGTAAATTAATTTACTATTGCTGGACGTGTCCCAGCTGCTTTTCACAATGAAGGCAGATGTGTGGGGGAAAAAAAAATGTTTTTCTATTTACCAAAGAACATGAACCTCTCCCTATAAGATTACCGATTTTTTAGTCTTCTGTATTTCTTGGTTCAACTGTTTGCAATCTTAGGTCGAAATGTTATCTTTCTCTTATTGATTTATAGTAATCTCTTCTCTAGTAAAACCTACATAAACCCGTACACACACACACACACACACACACAAACACACACAGAGAGAGAGAGAGAGAGAGGGAAAGAGAGAGAGAGAAACACCTGCACAGAGATCACTTGGGGACCTTGATAAAATACATATTCTGACCCACAAGGTCTGGGGTGAGTCCCAAGAGTCTTGCATAAATTACCAGATCCCACAATATGATGACAATGATGATGTCTGTCCAAGAATCAAATGTTAAGTGGCAAGGGTTAAGACTATATTTAACTACTTGTTAAGCTTTATTTTTCCATTTATATTTTAGAGTAAATTTATCATGGTTCTCAAAAGTATCCATGTGGGGGTTTGAATAGAATTGATCAAAGTAACTAATATTAAATATTAGGAGTTTTTAAAAATATATTATCGGGGCACCTGGGTGGCTCAGTGGGTTAAGCCTCTGCCTTCGGCTCAGGTCATGATCTCAGGGTCCTGGGATCGAGTCCCGCATCGGGCTCTCTGCTCGGCAGGGAGCCTGCTTCCCCCTCTCTCTCCACCTGCCTCTCTGCCTACTTGTGATCTCTATCAAATATAAGCTTAAAAAACCTTAAAAAAAAAAAAAGAAAAAAATACATTATCACTAACTAAAGGCCAGCAATATCTCTCCACTCATCCAGATCACTTTCTACCTTAGTACCTTCAGAATTTTTCCATAGATTTCTTGTGTGTGTTTAAGCTAAATCCTAAATACATTTTAGTTTTTGTGAACTTTCTACAAAGTGTCTTATTTATAGTTGGTTATAACTGGTTTATTTTTTTTAAGATCGATCTTATTTATTTATTTGACAGAGAAAGATCACAAATAGACAGAGAGGCAGGCAGAGAGAGAGAGAGGAGGAAGGAGGCTCCCTGCTGAGCAAAGAGCCCGATGTGGGACTCGATCCCAGGACCCTGAGATCATGACCTGAGCCGAAGGCAGCGGCTTAACCCACTGAGCCACCCAGGCGCCCCAAGGTTATAACTGGTTTAGAGAAGGATGCTACTGATTTTATTATGTTTGTATTTTACCTGACAACTGTGGAAAACTTGTTAGTCCAAATACTTTGATTCTGATTTACTGCAATCATTGTTGTTTTTAGGTACCTAACCACTAAATTTCCCCCAAAATCACAATTTTATCTTTTTCTATTTCAATTCTTTTTTTTTTCAAGATTTTATTTATTTATTTGACACAGAGAGAGAGAGATCACAAGTAAGCAGGAAGAGAGAGAGGAGGAAACAGGCTCCCTGCTAAGTAGAGAGACCAATGCAGGGCTCAATCCTGGGACCCTGAGACCATGACCTGAGCTGAAGGCAGAGGCTTAACCCACTGAGCCACCTAGGCACCCCTCTTTTCTCTTTCAATTCTTAACACTTATTTCTTCTCAGAGCACTGATCAAGAAGACATCAAATGCTATGTTATAGTAGCTGTTTTAGTCAATGTCCTCATCTTGACCCATTTTTTAAAAAGAGTATCTAAATGTTTTCAGTAGGTATAGTGTTTGTCGTAGAATTTCAGCAATCATTGCATCTAATGGAAAAACATTTATTAAATGTTTTTAGATAAATTCATTAGGAATGTCTGTCTTTATAGGAATATACCTATACATATCATATATATAAATATATATATATATATATTTATATGTCCTGCTTACATAACAGAAAAACAAGTACATATAAATGTCAGCTCCCACATACCCCTGATTTGATGAGTTGTTATCAAAACATTACTAAAGCATTTTTTCTGCATCTGAAGGTATCAAATAATTTTTCCCTAGAAATCATTAATACATAAATGGAGTTACATAAAATACATTGATAAATTTCTGATGAATCATTTTCTAAGTTATATAACTATTACTTGACAATTATGTGTTATAAAATTCATTTTCATTTTATTTAGCCCTTACCTTATTTCTGATTTTCCTTATATAATCATAAGAAGAGCCAATATTTTTCCTCTTTATTGGGATTACACTAGTCTCCTTAAATGAGTTTAGAAGTTAGATTTTTCTCTTTTCTTCAACATTTTATGTGGGCACTTTAATTAGTCTTACAAAATAGAATTTCTATGAAAACAGCAGGAACTTGGAATTATCTCATTTCAAAATTATATCATTCTTTTATTAATCTTTACTATGAAATAGCTTTTAACTTCGTAATCTTTAGCAATCTTTATAATTTCCTTTTATTATAAATTATTATATTTAAGAATGCATCATTTGATTTCTAGACATATTGAATTTTTAATAAAGCTTTAGGTTATTAATTCTTTTTTTTTATTTTAAAAAGATTTTATTTATTTATTTGTCAGAAAGAGAGAGAGAGAGCACAAGCAGGGGGAGCAGCAGGCAGAGGGAGAAGCAGACTCCCTGCTGAGCAAGAAGCCCAATGCAAGATTTGATCCCAGGACCCTAGGAACACAACCTGAGCTGAAGGCAGGCACTTTAACCAACTGAGCCACCCAGGTGCCCCTCGGTTATTAAGTCTTAACTGAAGAATTTCATCTGTATAATATTGACACCACAGATAACTTCGGCTTTTAGTGACATAATCCATAGTCTGGTTTTGTAAATGTTCTGGTTCATACCTTTATAACTAGTAGTCCAAGCAATATTCATTATTTTGCTTTTATCTCAGATACTTCTCATTATTCCTTACTTGATTTGTCAGTCCCTGAGAAGTGTGTGTTAAAATGGCTGACTTATCAACTATCTTCAGCAGTCCATAGTTTCAGTTTTCTTAAGCTCTGGATTTACATGCATACATATTTATACATATCCACAGTTATATCTTCCTCTATATTATTCCTTTTTAGATGATAAATTATTAACTGTCATTCCTCAGAGAAATTAAATCACTGCTTTGCATACAATAAACCTCTAGTAATCTTTTTAATTGAATTAGGTTAGAACTGAATCAGGTAATGTAACTGGTTTTTTTAAGAGTGGGCAAAGAGGGAACAGGGAAGTCGGAGGACTACAAACCAATTAGAATTATCAGTACATCCTTCTGCTCTTTAAATATGACTGAGATTGAATGAACCCAAGAGTTTCAAAAGCCAATTTATTCTGAGCTGTAACCTAAGCCTATTTATTACTGAGTTTATGAAAATGGGTCTAGAAACTAGATCTTCTAATTCAGATTGAAAAAGTAAGGAAAAGGAAGTCAGAGAGAAAGTCAGAGGCATACACACACTTAAGAGACCAAGGAATGAGAAAAATCAGAAATGGAGCAAGCGAGGGAAAGAGAGAGAGACCAAAAGAGATAAAAAGAGAGACAGAGACGTAAAGACAGGGGGAGAACTCCCACATTCTCTGAACAATTACTGTGCTGCAGGCACTGGGGTTATGTTCTTTACTATTTTGCTGAAATGCACAAATATACTCTACAAAATCATTTTTAACAAACAAGAAGACAAGAAGACCATTTCCAAGAGACAACACAGATCAGACTTTTTCCAACACAGCTGAAATATTTATGATTTGTCTTCATAGTCAATTTAATTCAGATTTAAGGAGATGACTTTTCATAACCCATGGCATGACCTGTTTTTAGTGCATTTTAGCAAATATTTTACTATAATTTTAGCAGAAATAACAAGGCCAAAATTTATGCCATTGCTAGCTTATTTTTCTGATATTTCTACTCTAATACTCTCCAAACCCCATTATAAAACTACATCTAAATATATAACCAATAACCACATTTGAAAGAAATACACTTAGGATATAATTCATATCTGTTAGTAATAGAAGTAATCAATACTTTCTAACAACATTCAATCTAAAAATCATATAATCGTAGCTATCTAAAATATGAACAATGTTAAAAATTGTTTTATTATGTATATATAGTGTCTACCATGTTACAATTTTTACACTTTGGTTTTCAGTTTCCTAATAAAGAATCCACAGAAACTTGGGTTTTCAAGTGGCATGTTTTTACCTGATCTTCTTAATTTCTTATTAAAATCAGCTTAAATTAGTTTAATATTACTTCAGTTGAAAATAAGAACTTGGATTCTAATAAGTAATGTTTGGGGTCTACAAAAACTCTAAAATTATTTGCAAAAGCTGTATATGTGTGTAAAATCCTAACTGTAAGGGAATTAGTAATGGTAATATCTGCTCTGATGAATGACTTATCAGACCACTGATTTTTTTGTCAATATTTTTAAAACTTTGAAGATGCTAAGTCAAAACTAATTAGAAGTAATTTAACTATTAACATATACCAACTCATTATTTGTTATAAATTCATCTGTGATTATAGGAAGACAAACATCAGGAAAGTTGTTCAACACTCAATAACCATGGTTGAATGAAAATGTTTATTACTAAACCTTTATCCTCTGAATATGGATTCCATCACAACTATGCCAATAATTTATTACTTTAGAATAGGTAAATATTTCCTGAGTTCAATTTATCTATGGCATAAAAATTCATATTAAAAGATAAACATAAAACATATGCATTGGTTCATAAAAGAGTGTCTAATAGTTTGTATATGAGCCATCTATTTTAAGACTGTCATCTGGAGATAAGAAATTAATAAGCCTCTTGAGGATGCTAAATTGTTCTAGTCACTTAAAAAGAAGTTGGTCCCGCAAGAGACATTGGATCTAAGTTTTAGGGTTGTATTTTTTGAAACTGTGAGTAATTGTTACACACACATAAGAATTAGGTATTTGAAAAAGCAATAGAATCTTAACATTTATTGGAAAATAAAAGTAAAGATGAAACTTACCCTTTGAAAAGCTTTATAAAGCTATTTTTTCATAGATATAAATTTTTTACAGCTGGACTTTAATATTCATATGTGTAAGAATCAGCTGTTGCTCCTTAACAGTTATAAAGAAACATCAAGTTCAAAATAGTGAAAATAATCTACACTATGCCCTTTATAGTATGATACAATTAAGGTTGTTATAAAATTTGTCATCCAAAGTGAAAACTTTGAGACTGAGAGGGAATACTAACAACAATTACACTGGGCTGAAAACAGAGGCTTTCTAGGACAAACTGAAACATAGGATTACCTTCACTACAAGGAACTTTGAATCCTTCCAATTTATTTCTTTTCCCTAGAAGAACCGTGTCAGTACATGAAGCACTGAGATGCTGTCCTGAACAGGTTTAGGATGGCGAACTGGTTTCAAGGATCACCTGCCCTGGACTGATCTTGGAGCACTGCACTAAGTGAAAGGCTGTGCTGGGACTCAGGGGAAGATCAGTTCTCAGGGAAAGAGTGGGTGCTACAGGTAGGGAGTATTTTCTGATTTTGATGGAGTCTCCTGTTTTACTAGTTTTAACACTTTATTCTTCTGCTTTCCTCGTTTATTGACAGAATTAACAATAGCTACCCACACAATCTACATTAACAATCTTCAAAAAAAACTCTACCTGATTCCTTAGAACTACTTTGCCCATTTTACTGTTATGGAAGCCAAGATATTGAGCATTTTAAAAAATTCCCAAACTGTTAACTGGCAGGGCTGGGATCCAAAGAGGGGAATCCTAGCTCTAGATACTGTATATTTAACAAGTTTACTAGAATTCCTTGTGGGTAGTGCTTGAGATTTGTGGAACTCTTAGTTAATAATGTCCAAATGAATTAAAAATCCAAGTTGAGGGGCACCTGGGTGGCTCAGTGGGTTAAAGCCTCTGCCTTTGGCTCAGGTCATGATCCCGGGGCTTGGGATCAAGCCCCGCATCAGACTCTCTCTACTCCGCAGGGAGCCTGCTTCCTCCTCTCTCTCTCTCTGCCTGCCTCTCTGCCTACTAGTGATCTCTGTCTGTCAAATAAATAAATAAAATCTTTAAAAAAAAATCCAAGTTGAATATTATATGACTACTTATAAATAACACATATACCAATTCACTCTAAAACTAACAAATTCCTATGATCAGGAAAAAAAAATGAAAGAAAATATTTAAGTATGGATAAGACTAGGGTCCACATAAGAGGAGGTCTTAAAATCACCTTAAGTTTTTTTATCCAGTTTGCTTGGAACAATCACTTTTGCATCCACAGCAACTAGAAGGCCCTATTTGGCATATTTATGGTGCTTACTGAATCACTGTAAAATGAGTGAATGAATAGTTACAGATATACCTGTGAGCTTTTTTCCTGTACTTTATTCCAACTGCTGTCCTTAAAAGCCAAGAGGGGTAAGAGTAAGGGAAGAGTGAGGCTGCTCAACAAGCCATTGGTATATTTCTTTGGAAACAGCCAAGTGAAATGCCATGGGAGGCGGCTGGAAAAACCTTGCCCAAGATGGGAGTCAGGACATCACCATATTTTGCCTCTCACTGGTGGAATTCTTTCTTCAGTCTATTTTGAAAACCACTACTCAGCCTATTTTGTGTCACTGCTGAGGAGTACCACATCATAACTGACCCCATAAATTGTATTGTTAAAAGCTGGCCTCTAAATACTGAAGTGACTTTTACTGGTTAGATACTGTGATCTGAAGAGACAATAACCCTAATGCAATATGAACATTCTTACCCAAAGTTATCAGTTTTACTTCCAAAAATAACCCCCAAAACAAGCGACTGTTTTGTATCTCTTCTTCATTTTTTTCCAAATGTTCTAAAATGTGGATTTGGGTTCCAAATCTGTCTCTATGGATCAGTATCAAAATGGATACCTCTCTTAATCTCTGTAAGGTTTGGTCTTTTTTTTTGCAAAATGTAGATATAATGATAGTTTCTATATCAGAAGAATGAAATAAAAGAAAGCAGATAATGGTTGTAAAGACCTAGTCACATTAAATAGTCTCAGTAAATACTGCTATGAATAATGTCTGAAAAGCCAACTGATACCTATAGAAGGATTATAATGAATCATTTATATCCAAGAAAACATTTGTAATAAAAGTTAGAACATGATGGAACTGAAACAAACTGGCTTGGATTTAAATAAAATTGGAGGCTAATCCTGCTCTTTTAAATCATGTTACTCATTCCAGCTCTTTCAGAGGATCTGGTTAAAAGATTAAGGAGGGAAGAAGCAATTCTGTGGAAATAGAAGTATTCAGTCATATAATAAAACATTACATGGTAAGTGTGGATTAGTAAAACTCAAAACAAAACAAAAAAAGAAATAATGCTAGAAATAGAAAAGAAACAATGTTTGTGGAATACACTTAAACTCACTTGATTTGTTAAATTATTGTTTTGTTTTTACTGTGGTAAGAATACTTAACATGAAATCTAACCTCTTCAATTTTTTTAAAGATTTTATTTATTTGAGAGAGAGAAAGAGAATGAGTGAGAGAGCATGAGCAAGGGAGAGGGAGAAGCAGATTCCCCACTGAGCAGGAAACGAGCCCCTTGTGGGACTCCATCCCAAGACTCTGGGATCATGACGGGAGCCAAAAGCAGACACTTAACCGAATCAGCCACCCAGGTGCCCTTCAATTTTTAAGTGCACAAGACATATGGTTAAGAATAGGTGTGGTGTTGAACAGATATCTGTACTCACTCATCTGGCCTAACTGACACCACCTATTGAACAGAAACTTCCCATTTCCCACGTCCCTTAGTCATTCTGCTCTCTGATTCTATGATTTTGACTATCTTGGATATTTGATATAAGTGGAGTAAAGTAGTATTTGCTTCTGTTACTCCTTATTTCATTTAGTATAACGTCCTCCAGATCCATCCATGTTGCCACCTATGGCAGAATTTCCTTCTTGTTTGAGGCTGAATAATATTCCATATTCCGTTTTATGTATATACCACATTTTCTTTATCTGTACATCTGCAGATGGCCATTTACATTGTTTCCATGTCTTAATTGTTGTGAAAGATGCTGCAATAAATATGGGAATACAGACATCTCTTTGAGATCCTCATTTCAACACTTCTGAATAAATATTCAGACATGCAATTGCTGGATTAAATGGCAGTACTATTTTTCTTTTTTGGGGGGGGAGCAGGGGCAGAGGGACAGGTAGACAGAGAATCTTAAGCAGACTCCATGTCCAGTACGGAATTTAATGAGGGGCTCAGTCTCGTGACCTTGATATCATGACCCGAGCCAAAATCAAGAGCTTGATGCTTAACCAGCTGAACCACCCAGGTACCCCAGTAGGTATATTTTTAAATTTTTAAGTAAACTCCACAATGTTATCCATAGAGATTGTACCTTTTTAAATTTTTCCAAAAATATACAAAGGTTCCAATTTCTCTACATTCTTTCCCAACACCTGCTATTTTTTTTTTAATAATAGCCTGATGGCTATATAACAGGTGCAAGGTATTAGCCCACTGTGCTTTTGAATTGCATTTCCCCACTGATTAAATGATGTTGAACATCTTTGTATACACTTGTTGGTCATTTCTATGTCTTCTTTGGAGAAATGTCCATTCAAGTTCTTTGGCTATTTATTTATTTATTCATTTTTTTTAAAGAAGATTGAACAACATATTTTATTAGGATTTTTTTCCCCATTATGAAATCTGTAATTGAGATAGTACCTCATGGGTTGAGGGTAACTCCTGGGAAAGAACACCAGGGAATCAGGATAAGAACACAATGAGAGGAGAAATGAAGAGGCAGGATCAAAACTATTGCCATGCATCCATGAAAAAACAATTTCGTTTTCCTGAACAGCTACAAACAAGCCAAATTTGGGACAGTGAAGCATGTCAGGGCACCAAGTTTAGCTGGTTTATCAAATAAATGTTCATATAACATTATCTTAGCTTACTGTGTGTCATCTTTTTTTTTCTCTTTATTATTTTTTATTTTTTTATTAACATATAATGTATTATTAGCCCCAGGGGTATAGATCTGTGAAACACCAGGTTTACACACTTCACAGCACATATCTTCCCCAACGTCCATAACCTCATCACCCTCTCTGTAACCCCCTCCCCCGCAACCCTCAGTTTCATTTATTCTTTTTCTACCCCCTAAACCCCCCCATGTTGCCTCTCAACTTCCTCATACCAGGGAAATATAATTGTCTTTCTCTGATTGACTTATTTCACTAAGCATAACACCCTCTAATTCCATCCATGTCATCACAAATGGCAAGATTCCATTTCTTTTGATGGCTACATAGTATTTCATTGTATATATATACCACCTCTTCTTTATCCATTCATCTGCTGATGGACATCCAGGTTCTTTCCATAATTTGGCTATTGTGGACATTGCTGCTATAAACAGTCGTGTGCATGTGCCCCTTCAGATCATTACATTTGTATCTTTAGGGTAAATATGCAGTAGTGAGATTGCTGGGTCATAGGGTAGCTCTATTTTCAACTTTCTGAGGAACCTCCATGCTACTGGAGCACTTTTTCACGTGTCTGTTGGCCATCTGGATGCCGTCTTCATAGAAATGTCTGTTCATGTCCTCTGCCCATTTCTTGATTGGATTATTTGTTCTTTGGGTGTTGAGTTTGATAAGTTCTTTATAGATGTTGGATACTAGCCCTTTATCTGATATGTCCTTTACAAATATCCTCTCCCATTCTGTCGCTATCTTTTGGTTTTGTTAACTGTTTCCTTTGCTGTGGAGAAGCTTTTGATCTTGATGAAGTCCCAATAATTCATTTTTGCCCTTGCTTCCCTTGCCTTTGGCAATGTTCCTAGGAAGAAGCTGCTGCGGCTGGGACAGAAGAGGTTGCTGCCTGTGTTCTCCACAAGGATTTTCATGGATTCTTTCCTCATATTGAGGTCCTTCATCCATTTTGAGTCTATTTTTGTGTGTGGTGTAAGGAAATGGTCCAGTTTCAATTTTCTGCATGTGGCTGGCTGATTTTCCCAACACCATTTTTGAAGAGACTCTCTTTTTTCCATTGGACAGTCTTTCCTATTTTGTCAAAGATTAGTTGACCATAGAGTTGGGGGTTTATTTCTGGGCTCTCCATTCTGTTCCACTGCTCTAGGTGTCTGCTTTTTGCAGTACCATACTGTCTTGATGATGACAGCTTTGTAATATACCTTAAAGTCTGGAATTGTGATGCCACCAACTTTGGCTTTCTTTTTCAATATTCCTCTGGCTATTCAAGGACTTTTTGGTTCCATATACAGTTTAGGATTATCTGTTCCATTTCTTTGAAAAAAATGGATGGTATTTTGATAGGGATTGCATTAAATGTGTAGATTGCTTTAAGTAGCATAAACATTTTCACAATATTTGTTCTTCCAATCCATGAGCATGGAACATTTTTCCATTTCTTTGTGTCTTCCTCAATTTCTTTCATGAGTACTTTATAGTTTTCTGAGTACAGATTCTTTGCCTCTTTGGTTAGGTTTAGTCCTAGGTATCTTGTGTTTTGGGGTGCAATTATAAATGGGATTGACTCCTTAATTTCTCTGTCTTCTATCTTGTTGTGGTGTATAGAAGTGCAACTGTTCTGTGCATTGATTTTATAACCTGACACTTTAATGAATTCCTATTTGCGTTCTTGCAGATTTGGAGTGGACTCTTTTGGGTTTTCTACATCTAGTATCATATCATCTGCAAAGAGTGATAGTTTGACTTCTTCTTTGTTGATTTGAATGCCTTTATTTTTGTTGTCTGATTGCTGAGGCTAGAACTTCTAGTACTATGTTGAATAGCATAATGGTCATCCCTGCAATGTTCCTGACCTTAGTGGAAAAGCTTTCAGTTCTTCTCCATTGAGAATGATATTCGCTGTGGGGTTTTCATAGATGACTTTGATGATATTGAGGTATGTACCATCTATTCCTACACTTTGAAGAGTTTTGATCAGGAAAGGATGCTGTACATTGTCAAATGCTTTTTCAGCATCTATGGAGAGTATCATATGTTTCTTGTTCTTTCTTTTATGAATGTTTTGTATCACATTGATGGATTTGCAGAAGCTGAATCAACCTTGTAGCCCTGGGAATAAATCCCACTTGGTTGGGGTGAATAATCCTTTTAATGTACTGTTGGATCCTATTGGCTAGTATTTTGGTGAGAATTTTCACATCTATGTTCATCAGGGATATGGGTCTGTAATTCTCTTTATTGATGGGATCTTTGGTTTTGGGATCACAGTAATGCTGGCCTCATAAAATGAGTCTGGAAGTTTTCCTTCCGTTTCTATTTTTTGGAACAGTTTCAGGAGAATAGGAATTAATTCTCCATTAAATGTTTGGTAGAATTCCCCTGGGAAGCCATTTGCCCCTGGGCTCTTGTTTGTTGGGAGATTTTTGATGACTGCTTCAATCGCCTTACTGGTTATGGGTCTGTTCAAATTTTTGATTTCTTCCTGGTTCAATTTTGGTAGTTTATATGTCTCTAGGATTGCATCCATTTCTTCCTGATTGTCAAATTTGTTGACTCATAATACGTTTTTATGATTGTTTGTATTTCTTTGGTGTTGGTTGTGATCTCTCCTCTTTCATTTGTGATTTTATCTGGGTCCTTTCTCTTTTCTTTTGGATATGTCTGGCCAGGGGTTTATCAATCTTATTAATTCTTTCAAAGAAACAGCTCCTAGTCTCTTTGATTTGTTCTATTGTTTTTTTGTTTGTTTGTTTGTTTCTATTTCATTGATTTCTGCTCTGATCTTTATTATTTCTCGTCTCCTGCTGGGTTTAGGGTTTATTTGTTGTTCTTTCTCCAGCTCCTTTAGGTGTAGGGTTATGTTGTGTATTTGAGACCTTTCTTGTTTCTTGAGAAAGGCTTGTATTGCTATGTATATTTTCCTCTCAGGACTGCCTTCACTGTGTCCCACAGATTTTGAGCCATTGTGTTTTCATTATCATTTGTTTCCATAAATTTTTTCAATTCTACTTTAATTCCCTGGTTGACCCATTCATTTTTTAGAAAGATGCTCTTTAGTCTCCATGTATTTGGGTTCTTTTTAAATTTCCTCTTATGATTGAGTTCTAGCTTCAGAGCACTGTGGTCTGAAAATATGCAGGGAATGATCCCAATCTTTTGATACCAGTTGAGACCTGATTTATGACCCAGGATGTGGTCTATTCTGGAGAATGTTCCATGTGCTCTACAGAAGAATGTGTATTCTGTTGCTTTGGTTATTTATTGCTATTTAATCACAGGAGAACCTGAAACATTCTAGATATTAACTCTTTATCAAATGCATAGCTTCAAATATTTTTTCCCATTCCACAGGTTGCCTTTTCACTTTGTGGATTGTTCGCTTTGCAGCATAGAAACTTTTCAATTTAAAATAGTCCTACTTGCCACTTTACTTTTGTTGCTTATGCTTTTGCCATTTTAGCTAAGAAATCATGGCCAACACATGGTGAAGAAGCTTTACTTCTGTTTTCTTATAGGATTTATACAGTTTAAAATCTTTTACTGAACTCTATAATGCATTTTGAGTTGATTTTTTTATGTCTGGTATAATATAAGGGTTATATTAATAAATTACATGAAACAGAGTAGAAAAATTTGAAAATCAACAAAGCTAAGAGTTAATTTTTTGAAGAGAGAAAGTAAACTATCAAATTTTAGCTAGGCTAACTAAGAAAAGAGAGCACTCAAATAAGTAAAATCAATAATCAAAGAGAAAACATCACAACTGGTGTCAGAGAGATAACAAGGATAAGAGGCTGCTATTAACAATTACATGTCAACAAACTGGATGTCCTAGAAGAAATGCATAAATTCTAGAAATAAACAACCTACCAAGATTGAATCCAAAAGAAATTGAAAATCTGAATGAATTAATAAGTAAGGAGATCAAATCAGTAATCAAAACTTCTGGGGAAAATAAAAAAAAGCCCTAGGGGTGCCTGGGTGGCTCAGTTGGTTAAGCCTCTGCCTTTGCCTCAGGTCATGATCTCAGGATCCTGGGATCAAGTCCCACATTGGGCTCTCTGCAAGCACGGGGCCTACTTCTTTGTCTATTTGTGATCTCTGTCTGTCAAATAAATAAATAAAATCTTTTAAAAAAAAAACCCAAAACCCAATGTTTTCCCTAGTAAATGTTGCCAAATTTAAAATAAATAAATAAGTAAATAAGGCCAAAACTTTTCAGACTTTCCAAAAATTAGAAGAATGAGCACTCCAAAACTCATCTTACGAGGCCAGCATTTCCTTATTACCAAAGCCAGGTAAAGATACCACAAGAAAATTATAAGCTAAGATCCCCAATAAATAAAGATACAAAATCCCTTAAAAGTCTTAACAAACTGAATTCAACAGCACATTAAAAGAATCATGTACCATGAGTAAGTAGAATTTATACCTGGATAAAAGATGTTTCAAGATAGATCCATTAATGTGAAATATCACATTAAAGAATGAAGAGTAAAAATCATGTGATCATCTCAATAAATGCAGAAAAACCATTTGAGAAAATTCAATATCCTTTCATGAAAAAATCTTCATCATCCTAGGTATACAAGGAATTTACTTTACTTTAACATAGTAAAGACCATATATAACAAGCCCACAGGTAACATCACAATCAACATTTAAAAGCTGAAAGCTTTTCCTCTAAAGATCAACAACAAGTAAAGGATTCTCATTCTTGCTGCTTTTATTTAGTATGGAACTATAAGTCATAGCCAACGCAATTAGGCAAGAAAAAGAAATAAAGGGCATCCAAGTCACAGAGGAAAAAGTAAAATTATGTTTGCTGATGACATGTTCTTACATGTAGAGAAACCTAAATAATCCACAAAAAGCCAAGAGAATAATAAACAAGTATAAAAATTTCCAGGATAAAACAATTTAGTTCATAACTAAATTAGTTTCATAACTAAAATTTAGTTAAGAAAATTAGTTATGTTTCTGTATCTTTGCAATAAACTATGCAAAGAGGGAATTAAGAAAATAATCCCACGTACAGTAGCATCACAAAACAAAACCAAACAAAACTTTGGAACAAACTTAACCAAGGATGCTGAAACTATGCTGAAAATTGATGAAAGATTTTTTTTTAAGATTTTATTTATTTATTTGACAGAGAGAGAGATCACAAGTAGGCAGAACAGAAGGCAGAGTGCCTGATGCAAGGCTTGATCCCAGGACCCTGAGATCAAGACCTGAGCTGAAGGCAGAGGCTTAACCCACTGAGCCACCCAGGCGCCCCAATAAAAGACATTTTAAAGACACCAAAACCTTTTTTAAAATATCAACATTTCACCAGTAATAATTGAAGCTGTTGTTAAAAACAAATGCCTTTTATTTTATATGTTTATTATTATTCTTAATGACTAGTTTAATATTATATAAACGATGATTCTAGGAAAAGAGTAAAAGTAATTTACATTAAAAGTAAAATAATGAAGGGGTGCCTGGGTTCAGTCTTTAAGGCTCAGTCCTTAAGTGCCTGCCTTGGGCTCAGGTTATGATCCCCTGGGTCCTCATGCATTGGCTCCCTGCTCCTCAAGAAGCCTGCTTCTCCTTCTCCCACTCCCCCTGCTTGTGTTCATAATCTTGTTATCTCTCTCTCTCTCTCTGTGAAATAAATAAATAAAATCTTTTTTAAAAAAGTAAAATAATGAAGAGTCTAAAGATAGAGAAACAGAAAAGGAACTTAAAAAGATGACCTTTAAATAGGCTCCAGTTACAAAGTATATTTAAAGTTATCCACTCTAAAAAACCAAATGTCAAAATATAATTAGACTATAGTTTATTTGCAGAAACAGAATTAAACGACTCTAAGAATAGACTTCAAGCAGGTTTTCTTTTTGTATATAATTAAACATTTTCAGAAGATTAATGACAAATCTGCAGAAGCAGGTCATGTTGCTAGGTGTTTTCTTTGCAATGTAAACTACAACTGAATCATTTCAATAAAATGTCAGTTACAAGGGCAAGGATGAGTCACCTAAAGTATTATATATCCACTATTTAGAAGCTCACATATATAAATGATCTTTAATTATAATAAGCATCACAACTGTCCCAAAATGCTCATGAGAAAGTCATCTGAGAGAAAGTTACTCAAGATAAGTGAGCAACAGAGACAGAATTCAAACTTATCTCTGTCTGAGGTTAGAAGGCACTAGAACATATGCATAAAAGTGGGCTTTAAAATCAGACACATGAGGGCGCCTGGGTGGCTCAGTGGTTAAGCTGCTGCCTTCGGCTCAGGTCATGATCTCAGGGTCCTGGTATCGAGTCCCGCATCGGGCTCTCTGCTCAGCAGGGAGCCTGCTTCCTCCTCTCTCTCTCTCTCTGCCTACTTGTGATTTCTCTCTGTCAAATAAATAAATAAAATCTTTAAAAAAAAAAATCAGACACACGAGATGTGGAATTTATACCATTAAAATTTTATTTTAAATTTCATTTAATCTGAAATTACTATGGTTCTTTACCCTAATCTTAATTCCCAGTTTTGTTTCTAGACTCTTTTTTTTCTTGGTCAATCTCTAATCCCATGCAAACTAATGAAGCTTCAAATTTCCTCCTGAGAAAGTGATAGTTAAAATATTTGGCCATTTTCAGGGCCTCATTTCTACCCAATCAGAACGTGCATCAGATACAAGAAGCCAGACCCTGTGAACAGATATTTGGTGGATGAATTCAGTATTGCTCCAAGGCATTTGGATCTTGGCTTTTTCTATTTCCTGCTGGCATATTTCCCATTATAGCCACTCTGTTTACTTACCAGGCTGAACCTCCTCTACCATATACACCCTGGGGGCAGGGAATGCCAAGAAGGATTGTCATGTCAGCTTTAAAATAACACCTTGAAGGACAAAAAACAAAAGATAGATGGGGGTGCCTGACTGCCTCTCAGAAAAGCATGTGAATCCTGACCCCTGGGTTGTGAGTTTGGTCCCCACATTGAGTATAGAGATAGCTAAAAAAAGAAAGATTTTTTTTTTATATATGTCTCCAATTTAGAAAATTAACAGAAGTAGACACTTAATTGAAAAACTAAGATAAAAAGAGAGTATGACTTAAATAAAAATATCTCAGAGTAGACGCAATTAAAAATATTTAAGTAGAACTGTACTTGGTAAAGACAGGTATGTTTATTTGCCATGTAAGTTTAAACAACTGAATTTAGCATCTTAAGAAAGACAAAACATTTACCCAGCTCAAAGTTAATACTGAAATTAGAGGTGAAGCTTCCAGAAGGTAAGACATTTACATAATATACTACATAATACACTATGTAGAGTAAATGTACTGGAGTTTTTATACCCAGAAAATACAAACTAAAATGTTTTTAATTTGACCGGCATTCTGTACACTATACCAGGTGTTCTTCATGTGCTATTTATATTCTTATCTTGGTAATGGTGTATTAAGGTTATTACTAGTCTGCACTTCACAGCAGAAGAAACTGAAGTCCAGAGAGTCTAAATAACTTCCCTAGAGATTTAAGCAGTACATTACAAGGCATGTTTTTTTCTTTATATTCTGCACTGCGGGGAGAAATGTTCCTAAGCAGGAACCATTGTTCATTTTGCAAGGGCGTGGGAAGAAAAGAACAATTACTACTGGAAGATATAACTGCAGATATATCTAACTTCCGAGGGTTTCATCTGGCTAAAACAGTGAGTCCCCAAAAGAATAAACATGGAAATGTCTTCACCTACAAATAAATTTTATGTTAGACTATTTCCTTAATAAGTGAACCATTCTCTTTAGGATCCAAAGCCTTCCCTTTTCCCCATCCCAACATGTTATTGAAACTGATGGCAATAAAATCACTGCATTCCAAACGCTGAAAAATTTAATGACTTGTCATTATAAAATAACATATTTATATGCTGAAAAAGGGTTGAAGAGAATGGTAATACATGTGCTTCTGGTGTCTATGGGAAATTCCATGTTTTATAGTTTGTGGTTAATGACATACACAGTGCCTCCAGAGCAAAATGGGCCACTTCCAAAGGTAAGATTGCTCCATCTTCATCCCATTCTTCCCTTGGGTTGTTTTTTTGTTTTTGTTTTGTTTTGTTTTTTTTAAGTTTACAGACCTCTAGTAATTAAAAATATTATCAGTCTCATTGGAAAATCTTTGAGCCACAGCTTTCTCTGGGTTCATTCTCTCTAAGCCCAAAATCTCATGAATGCAGTCAAAGGCCTTTAGATATGTTATACTTGAAATGCCTCTGGTGTGTTCTGGAGAGTAACGTCATTTCTGAGCTATACCGATGTCGCATGTCAAAACTACTGGTCTTTTGGTCTTCTTAGGAGATCCTGTACTGTAAACTGAAATATGAGGGGAGTGCTTTTCAGTCTCCATTTAACTGTCATTCTTTGAAATATTTTATGTCTCCTGCCCAACTTCCTTCTACCCTTCTGAATGCTAGGTGACAGAGCCAGAGGGTGGCTGAGCAAATGAATGACCTTGGGTTCTGCCAGCCAAGGTCTGGAGTCATCGGCTATCACCTGAAAAGAGCCGGACTGCCAGGATCAATATGAGGAGCAGACTGGAGATCTGAAAGCAAAGACCAGAGCTTCACCTGCTGGGCAGGACCTATCTAAAAGGACCAGAGAATAACAGTCATAAATCACAGAGCCAAGAGGTTAGTGATAGGGAAAACAAATCAAAGTAAAAGAAGTCAAGGAATAACTTAGATCAGTTCCACGTAATTTCACCAGAAAAATGACTGGACTTAGCAACTCCCCTTTTGGGATTCTCAAGAGATTTCAACTCAAGTGAAGGGTCCAGTTTTGTTTGAACACCCTCTTCCTTGGCATGTGTTCCAGAGCTTTCTTGAATCTCCCTGGAAGGAATGTGAGGTATGTATAGAGCTTTCAGAGTTATCATGGCTGCCTTCAAGGCATGTCTTTCTAGTATTGAGACTGGTTTTGGTGCAGATGGTGCCCAATATATTCTCCAATATGGATTCTGGTTCCTGTCACGGGCTACTGGAGATGGATTAATGGCATGGAAACATGAAGCCATATGCATTCCAACAGAGATGTTAAAGAGCCAGTAGTGGGTACCAACAATTTGGTCTGGTTTATAAAAAACAGTCATTTTTTCCTACTAATATGGAGCAGGTCATACAATATAGAAGTAAGCAGTCTACAGAGCCTGGACCTTGTATGAACTGAAAGGTTTTAAGTTTCTCCAAAGCATCCTGATGCTTTCAAATCTATGACAGTACAAAAGCCAAAAACCCAATGACAACTGTACATAATTTCCAAATCATACATCCATTCTTCTCTTCCTTTACACACACATGATTTACCGATGAGTGTTCAATAGATGATAGACAAGACTGAGCCAACTCTCAGCTCATTTACACCCAAGTTGACAATAATGGACCTCACTACTGGGGCGGTGATTACAGCTTACAGGTAGTGGCTACATAATCATTAAGATTATCATCAATCTTAAGAATTGTAGGGTAGGCTGCTTTCTATTAATGGAATTGGAAATACTGGGGTTAGGGAAGAAAGAAGGCTCATGGAAGCCAATTGCTATCTGAAGGTATGATCTAAAAGCCAGAGGGGATTTAAGCTTTTTAAGGAGATTCTCATCTTTTGAAGTACTGAATATGCTGCAAATCAAACCAAGATATTAAAGTCACAACAAAACTGCACAGGGGAGTGAATTTCAATAAGTTTCAGTAAGTCATTTGTCAAATTCAGATCCTTGATAGAAAAAGGAGAAAATGAAGAAATCCAAGATGGGAGTATTTATTAGATAAGCATGGAAATCTTGAACCCCAAAATTCTCTATATCTTATGCCTCAACAGGAGTAGCCTCACCTCATCCCTGATCATGTTCCTGACTAGAAATAGTGCAATGGCTTCAGATGACACTGCTGCCTCTGATGACAGTACCTGTTTATTTCTAGATCTGCCCCAGCTCTCCTCATTGCCTCTGGCCAAATAATGTCATATCTTTGCCTAACTGAAGTGGTAAGTAACATAAAGTCCCTTGTCCAGGAAAAACTAGCTTACATGCCAAAGAAATCGGAGTACTTGAGTAAGTCAGACAGGCAGGAACCAGGGTATTACACATTTAAGTGGATCTTAGAGAGCTGGACTGAACTGTGAAGCAGAATATCAGATAGGACAAGGAAGTAGCTATCTTGACAATTTAACTCAGTTAATGATGAGACCAGCCAAACCAATTCCCCATTAGTATTTATAAAAGAAATACTAGATGTTGTCCCTGTCACCTTTCTTTTAGACTGTCCTCACTCACAAACTGATACCCAATGTCTGACAACATCTGGAGCAAATCCTGTCTGCTTGTATGACTCCTTGAAGCTGTATACAACACTGAAGCTGTATACAACAATGAGTAGAGATGTTAGACTTCCTCAGTACAGCCACAGCTGTACTGAAAGGGGGTTAGCAGACAGACGTGGCAACGAAGGCTAAGATATGGTGTGAATTTGGAAGAGATACTCTCT
The DNA here is from genome assembly GCF_022355385.1 of Mustela nigripes. Lineage (NCBI taxonomy): Eukaryota > Metazoa > Chordata > Mammalia > Carnivora > Mustelidae > Mustela > Mustela nigripes. The sequence goes on from NC_081568.1 coordinate 139,127,556, forward strand.
CTGGTTTGATCTTTACATATCTGAAAAAGAGAAATAACAATACCCTAGATTAGACTTTACATTGCTTGACAGTAGAGCCTGCTTTAATTCACTCTTATATTTCTTGCTCCTTAAAAGAGATCACAAACATTTCTGGACTCAACAAATAAAGAAAGGCTTTACTGTGGGGATTCAAGTGGCACAATGTAGAAATATACCTCAAATATCTGACATTACGAGGTGCTCACTACATCAAAGATTTCCCTGCTCCATATGCTTTCTTTTAAATCTGCTTCATATCTCTCCATTCTACTCTCTGCAAAGTGAATCACATGTTCTGCCCTCTTTAGGACAGTTATCATCTTCTGCCATGTCCATTAGAAGTGCCTTTTATCTGTTAATCCCTATCTGTTCCTCCCCCATTATCCACAGAGCTGGTTGTTACAATTTGTTACTAAATCAAAGAACTGATCATGCTAGCACTTGCTTTCCACTTACTTGAGGACAAAGCCAAAATTCCTTCTCCTAGAAAACACTGTCCTTTACTAGTATGGCAGAAACTGTATGGGCTAAGAGTTAGCAAATACTTAGGGAATGGCTGCTAACAAGTGAGTATTTGTTCAATTTAATCTCTTAAACTCGTTCCTTTGTCTGTAGAAGTTGTGTACAAATACTTAAGGTAGAGATATGCTGTAGTGTAGAACAGAAGAGATAAAATGTGGGAAGCACCTGGGAAAGGATGGGTGCCAGATTAGCTTTAAGTATAAAAGTACTGTTCTCTCTAGCTGTATCTCCTGCCATCTGCTCTTCAACTCAAGGTTGGAATCACCCAAGTATTTCATTTTGAGAAACTCAGTTAATGATGAGACCAGCCAAACCAATTCCCCATTAGTATTTATAAAAGAAATGCTACTAGGTTGTTGTCCCTGTCGCCTTTCTTTTAGACTGTCCCCAAACCCTTCTTCTCCCAGATTTTTCCATTTTATCTGAGCTCACTCCCCAAATGCTTATGTGAAAGCAGTAGTTTCTCTTCCTGATTCTAGAAAATGTGCTGCGTTCACTTCATTATACTACAGATCCCACTGTAAAGTTACTACCTGTGCCACTGCCACCTGTCACTAGACACTGTGCTCTTGGGGACAGATTCCACTGAATCCTTCCTGAATCCCTCCCCAATCTAAGCAGATTCTGGCTACCACACTCATGCCCGATAGACGTATAGCAGTGACTGAGCGAACTGATGAAAAAATTCAGATTTCATCAATTAAAAAAAAAATTTTAAATACTTTATGCAAAAATCTTTTCGGGTAACACCTCTGTGTAAAACCTCAAGAATTCTCTATAAAATAATCAACAGAAATGAATACTATGAAATAGGAGAGCATCATATTTAAAGATACTGTAAATAAATTGTTTGGTTAGGTTCTCCAGGAACTAATGAAAATCTCCTCGTGGAAAGCTCAGCATTCCACAAAAGTGAAGAAATGCATAATGGTAAAATGAAGAAAACAATAGTAGATGGGAAGCTTTAAAATGTTTTATTTTAAAATATTGATGTTTACCATATTCTAACCTGAGAGCTGCTGTCTGTTGCTACACCAGTGCCTCTAGTCCATATGTTTGTATTTCAGTTAACAGGAAGTAAGGAAGTAAGAGGAAAAACAGGAGATGGAAATTGGGAGTTCCTGTCTGCACTGAGTAAGAGTCCAAAAGGAATAAAGTGGGAAAATAATAATAAAAGAAAGAGCAAGGATCAACTGAAATGATACACAACATTATCCCATAAAGTTTTTGCTGTCATGTGCTCAGCAAGCTTTTGCAGTTTGACAGTTGTGAAAACAATTCTTAAAAAAACAAACAAAAACGTTTCATTTGGCAGGTGGGATAAATTCAGTGCCTGAGCTATTACGTGGGGCTGTCAATATGAAGAAAGTAGATGGTTAAAAAGGCACTTTGGGGATTCAGTTAGATGTGAGCTTATTAAAAATTATACAAAGGATCGCAATACAGAGAAAGTCAGTGGGCCTCTTCAGATCAAGGCATCATAAAGAATGTCCGAGATGTAAAGAAAAATGTAGTTCAAAGTAAAGGAAGCAGATTGTCTACGGCCATACCACCTTGAACGCGCCCGATCTCATCTGATCTCGTAAAGGAAGCAGATTGCAAGAGCTTGAAATGTTACCCATTAAAAAATATATATATACCAATAGAGCCTTCCAGGCTGTTAAATGGTTAACTTCTGCAAGTCTGGGCACTTTGGTAGACTAGAGTTGGCTTTGCACAGCACCGCCAGGAAATAGACTTAATGAAAGATTTTAAGTAATAATAAGAACAGTAGCATAAGAGGATGAAATATCCTAAACTTGCTTTCCAGAGTCTCACAGAGAGGGGTGGGGGGAGGGAAAATTTTATTTTATTTTTATTTTTTTATTTTTTTATTATTTTTTTTAAGATTTTATTTATTTATTTGTCAGACAGAGATCACAAGTAGGCAGAGAGGTGGGGCAGGGGGAGCAGGCTCCCTGCTGAGCAGAAAGCCCAAATGCGGGGCTCGATCCCAGGACCCTGGGATCATGACCTGAGCCGAAGGCAGAGGCTTTAACCCACTGAGCCACCCAGGCACCCCAAAAAGGGAAAATTTTAAAAATATATACAGAAACTGCAAGTTTTCCTTTCTAATCCTGCTCAATTCCAGGAGCAAAAACTTGGTTCGTACCAAAATTAAAACAGATGGACAAAAGTAGATCAGTATACTCTCCTGTCCTTCAAGTAATGATAAAATTGTGATTTTAATTAAAACTATCTGAGCATATAATACAGGCTGCACTTCAATATTTGTCGTCACTTTACAAAGCACTGCCTACAAGATGTGGGTGATGACCTCTGCTATGAAACTGATGAGGGAGGAGAAGGCTGGCTGAGGACAAAGCAAAAGCTGGCACCTTATACTCCCCCTTCTCCCCCCACCTCGGTGACCTGTGTGACATCCCTCAGGCACCCCTGCCTGCCCTAAAAGGAAAACAAACAATTAACTTGTAGAGATCACAATCCTGCAAGACAGGAGTCTCCCTTGGTTTACAAATGTCCTAGTGATTAACAACAAACAAACTATCTTATCAATAGCCTAACTTCCAGAGACAAACAACCCAGTTCCTAAAGCCATAACACCGCCCTCCCCTCCATAAAACTGAAGGAGGCTGAGATGAAAAAAAATATATAGTTAAATTTCTTCTCAATCTAAAGCTCATTGACAAGGAGCTCATTGATAGGAGGAATATGACATTCCACCAGGAAACTCCCAACTATCTTCATGTTAGTGCCTCATTCGAGGTAAAAAAAAAAAAAAAAAAACAGCCTTGGCTTGACAATAACCAGGACTCCAGCATCCCTGTTACCCCTTCTGAACACCCCTTTTGTCCTCATCTACCCAACTCTTGTGTATATAATCAGCCATTCCTCAGGATATCGAGGCAGCAGCTCTTTTATGCCCACCGGTCCTGTCCCCGTGCTTTAATAAACCACCATTTTGCACCAAAGATGTCTCAAGAATTCTTTCTTGGTCATTGGCTCCCGACCTCACCCCACCGAACCTCACCTATGTTCTAGAACTTCATCAAAACCACCTCAGCCATCAGATTCTCCTTACATATGGGGTTTTACATTATTTTCTGATTTAAGTAAACCAATAAAAGAATAGAAGCCCTTGGTTTTCATTTTATTTCCACTGAACTCGACATCATGAACATGCCTAGAAATCTCTAGAACAACAGGGTTCTTCCCCGATTGACATTCAATGATCAGCTCTTCCTATAAATCCACTGCTCAATGAATCCACCTGTAACAGACATTTACATCCCCTCCCCTTTACTTCTGGTGGGAACTAATCTCAGTCATTTTCTTCAGATTCTAAGCCTTTTAGAGAAGGTACATAATTTTTTTTTTTTTTTTTTTTTGCCTCCTAAAAGCTGTTAAGACCTCCATCTGCAACTTCACACACAATAAATCACTTAGATCATCATCTGAAGTCTGTTTGTAAAGCTAATAAGCCTTGAGGCATGTCTCTTGAAATGCAATCTAATCTGAAGCAGATGAATTGAGCTCTAGAATGTACACTGTGTACCTGCCCATTGTGAATATACAGACTGAATTACCACGGGCTATTTAAGTAGTTTTTAGAAAAGCATCATCATTATAAGTAAAAATGACAAACGGTTCATTTTAGAGAGAAGACCCCCTATGACTTTTAGTCATTCTTATCTATTTGGGGTCCTGTGATGAACATGGTATTCTACACATCAGTGATACCATAAGTGATAATATGCCTACCTACTACAGTAGGTAACTTTCAACACTCACTAAAGTCTGTGCTGGGACCCCTTAAGACATTCTTTTTTGTTGTTTTTTCCCAAAGATTGTATTTATTTATTTGACAGGCAGAGATCACAAGTAGGCAGAGAGGCAGGCAGAAAGAGAGAGAGAGAGAGGAGGAGGAAGCAGGCTTCCCGCTAAGCAGACAGCCCAATGCGGGGCTCAATCCCAGGACCCTGGGATCATGACCTGAGCTGAAGGCAGAGGCTTTAACCCAGTGAGCCACCCAGGTACCCCACCCCTAAGAACTGGCTCCCTTATCTTGGCTCCCTTAAAGAACTGTGGTTATACAAAACCCTGAAGCAAACCTAGTACACCATCAATCTCTGCCCAAACCTATATTTAAACCATAATTCTGGATTGCTAAGAAAACTGGCTCCACAGGCTGTGCCCAGGACAGTTAACAGTCATTGATTCCTTCCTTCCCACTCGACCCCAATACAGAGGCAGGGCTACCTATTAGCTTTATGCTCTTATAGTGATATTTAAATAAGAGAACTGGTTCCCATGAGAGTTCCCTAAGAAGATACACAGGCTTCTGATCCAAGTATAAAGGATTTTTGGGAGATATACCCAAGTTCACAAAGAATTACAGGGTACCAATGATTCCATATAGTGTCTCATAACATATCTTTACTTATACTGAAAGACCCCTCCCCTAGAAGATTGATAGGATAACTAATCGCTTGTTTCCTTTTCTGTGAACCGCTGGCTTTTAGGCGTAAATTAGGTTATTAATTGCTCTTTTGCCCTTCTGTAACTGCTTGGCTTATAGAAATAATAGAAGACGCCATGATGGCATTCCTACCTTCCCCCTTCTTGTTCCCCCTCCCTGCCTCTCTCCTCCCAGGCGCGGGTCCCCAAAGCCAATCAGCAAACTCCACTAAGGCCTTTTTCAAAAGTTCTGTCAACGAATCAGTTGCGCCCCACCCAAAACTTGTTTGTACCTGTCTATAAAAACCCAGCACCACCCCAGCCGGGTGTGCTCAGCTAGCAGGAGCTGCTGACCACCCGCAGGCGCCTGCTTAACAATAAAGAACCTCTTGCTGATTGCATCCAGTGGCAGTGTTGGATTCTTGGGTAAGGGGATCCGCGGGTCTTTCAATACCTGCCTGCCAAACTAAGGAATTCATAGATTCCAACTGGAATCAGGTCATGTATTTCCATGCAGAGTACTTCATGTATACAGACATAAGCAGAATAAGGGAAGAAAATCATTTCCAGTTTCTCTATTAAGGTAATGAGCTGTGTTTCTGAGAGTGTAGAAAGCATTGCGATTCTTCACTATTTAAAGTAAGGGGACAATTTCTACTGCAGTCATTAAAAGTTCCCAAACCGGAATTCTTCAGATCACTGCTAGATTGGCTTACTAGTCTCAATCTTTTGCATAAATATAAAGTGGATAGGTTTCCATTTTCTTCTTTCAATCATGCTTTGGATCCTACCAAAATATACTACCAACCCTTTCATGGAATTCTGAGTCTAGCTTTCTAGTTATGTTTGGTTTAAAAAAAAAAAAAAAAAAAAAAGTGTGGGCGCCTGGGTGGCTCAGTGGGTTAAGCCGCTGCCTTCAGCTCAGGTCATGATCTCAGAGTCCTGGGATCGAGTCCCGCATCGGGCTCTCTGCTCAGCACAGAGCCTGCTTCCCTCTCTCTCTCTGCCTGCCTCTCCACCTACTTGTGATTTCTGTCAAATAAATAAATAAAATCTTAAAAAAAAAAAAAAAGTGTAATCTGTTTAAAAGTTCTGATCTCATATCCAAGGAAAAATTCTATATAACATTCATGCTCCCTTTTTTGGATGCTTGCTTTTCTAGGTGGTTGAGAATAGGAAGGATTAGGGTCGAAGTCTCTTTACTTGGTTTCAGACCACTGCTTTCAGGAGGTCATTGCTCTTAGGACATGTCCTCTGTACAGCCAGCACTTAAACACAAACCCCCTCATAGGAAGCACAGTTGGCTTCTCTGATATATACAATGAGATCACAGACCTATAAAATGTCCCGACATGGGTTATATGGATCCAGCTTCAACTCACACATGTGTAACTCCCATTTGTACTGGGTTGTTTCTCCCATGAGCAGCCCACTTGGGTGGGATCAGAGCCCTAAGACTCACCAGAGCCGTTTCTTTGTATTTCGTGTCTGGGGAAACCAGGCTTGTATCACGACCAGTCCCTCCGCTATATCTCTCCATTCTCTGTCCTTGTTCCCCTTGGAACTGGGCGAGATCTAAGAAGATTCTTAAAGAGAAATCACATCCTAACTTTCCCTTCTTTCAGAAGTCCCCAAATGTTTAGAACCACTTTTCCTAGTGTTCTATTTTTCCCAACTGGCTTCAAGGAAAGCAAAGAACCATCTCCCTTTCTACTGATTGGAGAAAAAAAACTCTCTCAGCAATAATCCTCTCAGGGCACAGGTCCTTTTCCCTGCACATCAAGCCCCCTCCTCCTCCTAAGTATGCTCATGGTAGTGGTGGGGCCACAGGAGCGCCCATGTATTGCTGCTTCGGAACATACACAGAAGTCTTTAAACTCAGTTCCTGACTGCTGTGACCTCTTGAGAGTTAAGGAAGACTTATTTTCAAATTTGGGATCTGGTAGCCAATTCTAGGCATGTGGAAGAGCCCCCAAAAGCCTGTTAACGAAGGTCTTAGGAAGAAAGACATTTCCACCGTCCCCCATGGCCACACCTCATAATTAACCTCCTCAGTGGTGAGATTAGTTCTGTCTGCACCCATCTTAGTAGCGGAACATAGAGAACAATTCCCAGTCTGATTTTAAATTAAAATTTTGTATCAACAATGGCACTGCATACACTGTTTTGTTATACTTAAGACTACGTTTACTGGGTTTCCAGATTACTAATCTCGCTCTATCCTACTGAGAGCAATAGTCACAAAATCATCATGACACAGAACATTGAGCTGGGGTCTAGAGAGCATGTAGTAAGTCTTGGCATTAAGCCTTTGTCTACTAAGCCGGTTATTTTTGTTTTTTAATCTGCAGATTACAAAAATCTACGTGAACTGGTTGGACTAACCCCTCTTCCCTGCTATAATATAGGAAAGGACTGGGTTTTAGGTATCATTCTTCTCATATCATTTAAACACAGCCATCTGATGCTTACATTGTGGCACTTTGTAATAAAAGCAATTGTAGGTCTTCAGAACGAATCAAAATGGTCCTTAGCACAACAGTAAGATGTTATTTCACCAATGACTAGAATAAAAGCTATAAAAAGAGAAAGGATTTTTATTTTTCAAGCAGTATATTATACTAAATTAAAAAAAAAAGAAAAATGCATAGGAATTACAAAGATATTTTGAGAGAGGACTGATAGATTGTACTGGTAGAAACTGGGGACTGGAACTAGAGCCTTCAGGTGTGGATGCTCCTCCCATTCCTGGGAGCCCAAGCCACCTGTCTCTGCTTCTTCCCTGCATGCTGACACACATTTTTTGGAGATGTATACTACCTAAGGATGTCAAAGTGAAGGGCACCGTTTATATGTCACACAGTTATGTATCTGTGCCAACATATGGTTATCAGTGCAAAGACAGGTGCAAAGATTCTGAATCTCCCAGATGAAGTCTAGAGCTAGAAGAGGAGGATCCTGCCTGCACATCTGGGGCCTGCAGCTGTGGCCACAGACACACTCCAGCAGAGAACGTGCACACATTCGTCCACACACCTGTGCACAGGAGTAAGTCCTGCCCCAACCACACTCTGAATTCTCAAGTAGCTCTTCCCTCCCAAAGCTGAAATGTGTGTCTTCACTGTGGGAAGATGACTCCGCAGCTGCCTGTAGAGCAAGCACTCTGGAGAACCTTTGTCAAATCTTTACAGGTCCGAGGCACAGGCTCTAACCATGGATTGAAAACGGGTTTTTACATATGAGATGATCTTTCACGTCAACTAAATATGATCAGTAAACCCCTGAGCTTGTTTCCTCAACCTAGTAAAGTGAGCCATAGTATGTGGTCATTCAAATTTTGCAACAGCATACAAGCTTTTTCCTTCCTTCCTTCCTTCTTTTTTTCTTTTTTTCCTTTTCTTTTCCTCCCTCCCTCCCTTCATTTTTTCCTTTCCCTCCTCTTTCTCTTTCTTTCTTTCTTTCTCCCTTTCTGTTGAGTTAGGCAGACAGTACCACTGGATAAGAATTAGCCAAGTTTATACTTCAGGAAGCCTGGTCTACAGGGCACTAGAAAAGGAAGTGTTCCAGATTCCTTCAGGAAACAGGGATGTGCCGAGTTTTGGGAGAAAGATCTCTGATACCAAAGATGAGGATGAGAGGATTTCAGGGGAACCAGTGAAAACAGACTAAAGGAGACTGGAGTGATCTTGTGAGGGACTGTGGCACACACCCGCAGGGCCTGCACTGTCAGTGCTCATTCTGCCACCTCTGACCCTTTTTGAAGCACCTGGGAATGAGTTGGTTAGGTCCTAACTGGCAATCCCCCTCTTCTGAACAGCCCTGGGATGCAGATGTGACTGTTCACTTACAAAAAACAAAACCTACTTTAAATATCTTTCCAAGTTAGTGGTGTGTGTTCTCTCTGGAGGAGGCTAAGGAAAAGGTAGCATTTCCCTCTAGTCACCTGACCACAGCCCTCCCTCCCTGGGCTGGGGGACAGTGCCTGTCCTCCTCACATGCATTCCCAGGTGAATACACCACAAGAGCAGACAACTCCACGAGCAAGAGAAACCACAGGGCAGGTGCCTATGTCTTCCTCTCACAGCCCTTCCAAAGACATCCGGCTCTGGGAAAGACAGAACCAGTCCCAACAGAGGGAGCCTCCACAGATTTAACAAATACATTGCTGAACACATTGATGTGTTCTCTTTAAGTTGCTAACTACAATAAATAAGCCAGCTAGGTTATGCCATTTAGCACATAGCAAGTATAAGAGAGAACAACATTCTCACTGCCTCTTCTGTCTTTCTATCTGCTAGGTCTTTCCATAGCACACACAAAATTCACGTTTCTCCCACACTGAGATTCCTGGCTGTGTATCTCTACCTAGCTCTGTTTTTCTTGTGCTATTGTTTCTTCCATGTTTCTTGAAATGGTTGTTCACATCCCTATTTCTGTTTCTCTCAATTCCCTCTTCATTCATTTGAAAGCCTCCTACAGTCTGCCACTTTCTCTTTCCCTTGTCACTCTCATTTAGGTCATCACAGACATCCATATTAGCCAATCCGAAGAATATTTTGGGAACTTTATTTTTGTAATTGGTCTACTATCAAAATTCTCTAAGGTCTGAGTTTCTCACATATTCTTCTACGTTTCTGAATATATGGTGTCAATATCTTCCGAATTTTCTATGCTCACACTGGGATCCTAGAATGAGGTCCTTGGCCTGTGTTTTTGCACAATGATTTTACCCAGGTTTAGGGTTTTCACTACCTTGTAAGCCCTAATAATACACATTCCACCATTGCTGGACTCATCCATGTGGGATGTCCTAAAAAAAAAACCACACATCAATCTGTCCACATTCATATTTATCATCTTCCAGCCAAAATCTTCCTTTGTTTTAAATTCACATCTAGTCTCTGGTTTAGTCTTTAATCCTCAATGCCACCCATAAACACTCTATTATTTATAAAAGATTTTATTTATTTATGACAGAGAAAAGATAGCAAGAGAGGGAACACAAGCACAGGGGAGCTGGAGAGGGAGAAGCAGGGAGCTTAGCAGGGAGCCTGATATGGTATTTGATCCCAGGACTCTGGAACCATGATCGGAGAAGAAGGCAGACACATATTAACAACTGAGCCACCCAGTCACCAACCCTCTATGCCCCATAAACACTTTAAATGAATGAATTTGTAATGTTTAATCAGAGTCAGTAATGGGTTCTCTAAATTGGCTGTATGAACTGAAGTATTTTATATGTTCACCCAAAAGCATCAAGTTATTTGGAGTGTAACTCCAAAGATTCAAAATACAAAAACCCTAACAGGGCTCCTTCCATGAAGACCTTCATGGCTCTTCCTGTTCTGCTACCATCCTGCCACCACCCTGCCTCTCACAATTTAAACACAGCTAAGGAAAATAAAAATGACAACTTGGGTGTCCTACTGTATTACTTCATATATAAAAAGTGTAGAAGCAACCGCACTGTAACATGGTTAGTTACTATGTATCTTTCTTACTATCATTTGAGTTTCTTAGGAGCAAAGACTGTACTTACTTAGTTTGATCTGTGCCTGACATAGCTGGCACTTGGTATTTTGGGGGAAATTATCATATCCAATAGATTTACTTTCACAAATGGAGAATTTTCCAGGGTGCCTGGGTGGCTCAGTGAGTTAAGCCTTGTCTTCAGCTCAGGTCATGATCTCAGGGTCCTGGGATCGAGTCCCACATCGGGCTCTCTGCTCGGCAGGGAGCCTACTTCCTCCTCTCTCTCTCTCTCTCTCTCTCTCTCTCTGCCTACCTCTCTGCCTACTTGTGATCTCTGTCAAAATAAATAAATCAATAAATCTTTTTAAAAATGAAGAATTTTCCTCTTGATTTAATTTTTATGTAACATTTTATTAGACAATGAAATATTTGCTTTTACATATCCTTTTTTTTTTAGAGGTGGGAGAGGGGCCGAGAGAGAGAGAGAATCCTAAGCAGGCTCCACGTCCAGCATAGAGCCCAACTGGGACTCCATTTCATGACCTTAGATCATGACCTGAGCCAGAATCAAGAGTCCGACACTCAACCATTGAGGCACCCGGGCACCCAACTTTAAACAACTTTTAATTAGCATGTTCTAAGCCACCTACTCTGCTTAAAAGAAAGGACAAGTAAACTCTAACACCACCTGTTTGAAGGCAACCCCACAACTGATGAATGGTAGGTTCTTACAAAGTAAAATAAACTTGGCACTATTCAATACTATACAATATTCAATACAATATTCAAAGTGATACAAGTATCACCTACATAGAGAACTTTTCAACTGCACACCGCAGACACTGGTAGACAATTCCAAGCACTTTCCCCTTCACAGCCCTCTAAGAGTCAGGGCCAGGAGAGTGACATTTATCCCTCAGCTGAGCTAGAATCAAAACACATCAGAAGGGAATAAATGTGAGAATCCCCACAAAATATTATTTTCTCCATCTTCAAGAAACATGTAAATGGTAATTATTTTATAGGAATATTCCAAGAGTGAATGGTCACCCCAGATAAATTACTAAACCTACTATCATCATTATCTTAATCCCTAAACCAGCTTTGTGCCAGGGTAAAGGCATATTTTTATGAAATGGATCAGACTATCCTTGCTTGGTCAACTGTAATCATTTCAGATGTCAGGCCTTAAGAAGACCTTAAATTTTTAAGTGACCCAAAGAAAATGAAGTTACTTATACAGCAATCTAAAAACTCAGTCAGCAATCCCACGTTCCTGTGGATAAGATACATAACTGGCAAATAATCTATTCAGTGATGGGTGGCTTAAATGGTTTTATAGTCTGAAACGTTTTACTTATATAAAACTTCTGGTTCATTTATTGTGGTCAATAATCTAAAATTTTTTTCAAAATGATCCAGTAACTTCATATGATATTGTTACAGCAAAAATGCACTTCAGGAGAAAGTGACACCCAAATTATCTGTGATACAGAGACAATTAAAGATAAGTTAATACTTTGGTGAATAAAGTTAAATTCTATTACAAAAATATAGCTGTCACACTACTAAAAAAATATTTATGTCTTCAGAATCCACCAGCTACGAGGGTGATTATATACTGATAGAATTTTATTTTTTAGTATTTACTCCCCAGAATAGACATAGGTCAAATTCCCTTGAATAAAAAAGTAAAAGCCGCGGTTTCATAGAAATAGTACCTCCAAAGAAAAGCAAACATGAGTTTATAAGCATTCCTTTGGCCTCCAGTAAGAATGTATCTCAGATATTCATATACCTAACACTGAGTAGCTGGGCCACTGACTTTCAGTGTTACGGGCTCCACAAAACAAAGACATAAAAAATCATTATTTGCTACAACCCAAATGAAAAATATACCCCCCCAAGTGAGATAATTACTCTTAAATCTACTTATGAAAAAAATAAATGTTTCATAGCAGAAAAAATGAAACATATTTGATTACTGAAGCCTCATGACAGTAAGAGTTTCTCAACAAAATTATCCAGTGCTATTTGGAAATTTTGGCATAATGCAATCTTCTAGGTATTACTTAAAGCCAGAGGCTGTGGATCCTGATTTTTGCAGTGTGAGTCCCCCCACAACAGCTAATGTGGCACAAGCTAACTTCACCTTAGCTTTCGTTGTACGTATTAAGGAGCTCATGACTATGCCATAACTCAATACTCATCAAGTGTATTACAGAGCTGAGGCTGCCAGATTTTCATTTCCTACTGTCTAGACAGCCAGTCTAAACACTGTATTATGAAGCCTCCATGGAACATAATTCCCCGAAGACTTCTTAAAGCTCCTGGTGGTGTTAACTATGCCAGACACTTCCATTTTATTGCCTTTCTTTGGTACTGTTTGTGTCCAGAAAGAGTAGAGGATTCCTTGGGAGGACAAAAAGAAGGAGGAGGAGGAGGAGGAGGTGGAGGAGGAGGACTTAGTCATTCTTTAACTTGTAAAATCAATAAAGTCTTAACAACCAAGTACCCACTCCCAGCCTACAATGCTCCTGATGGCTTTTAAACTGGGTTCAGCAGTCAGGCTGCATGGTTTTCAGAAGAGAAAACACTGCATTTTCATAAAATACAGAGTGCATAAAATATTTTGTGAGAAAGAAACTCCTGGAATTAAAATGAATGTTTTTAAATAGATTTTTACATATTATTCAGTGTATTGACATACCTACACAAAATGTTTTATAAAAAAATAAAATAACCTTGTCTTCAGTTTTAACACCAAAGTGAGGAGTTATATAGAATCACTTTTAAACCAAAACTAGAAGAAATGGGTGAAATCTGAAGATAACCAAAGGATGACTGAAGACCATCAGCCAAACTCAGGGAAGGCTTCCAGAAAAGGGTTTAAAATAAGAATATAACCGAACAGTCAGGTACAAATCTACTATGGGATCAAAAGTCAGAGAAAGAAACTGGTTGGAAAGAATCCAGGCAAATAGTCTGTCAAAAAAACACTCAGAGCTCAGAGAGTAAGCAGTAAATACACTGAAATGTGTGAGCAACAGTTTGATATTGGGAGAGCTTCTAAAACTATTAGGGCAGGTTATACAGAAATGAATAGTTTTGTGTAGGCCTTCCTACAAAGCTGTGATCATATATGTTGTGATCTTTTTTTTTTTTTTTTCCCTAAATCCTTACTATAAAAACTACAGTTCCTGGAACATAATATGTTCACAAGAAGCTGAACGACAGGAGGGGAAAATGGCAGATATCAGATATAATTACAAAATGCTTGATACCTGACTTGGCTCTCCTGGTAAGATCTAGAGTTTCTGAGTAAATTAACTACACCCTGAAAAGAGGAGATAGGTAGGAGTGCACGGCAGAAATAAAACATAAATCCATCAACTTACATTATGTAGAGCCTCACATGACCTTTCCATGTAAAATCAGGACAAAGCACAGGTTGCTGGGCTTATGGGATATACAGTACACCAGCTCCCTACACACCCAACACAGCAACAATTACAAAACATCTTCTGGTTTTCAGTACTTATGTCTTTACGGTATACATTTTATTAAACCCATCCCAAAAGAGTTCATGTTGCTGGATGCTACTGTCAATGTGATTATTTTTTTCATTTTATTTTTCAGTTGTTTATTGCCTTTGTATACAAATACAACTTATTATTTCAATCACTTAAATGGTTAACATTTGTTTTGTGACCCAGAGTATGGTCTATCTTGGTGCATGTTTCATGCATGCTTGCAAGGAACTCATGCTCTGCCATTAAGTGGAATGTTTTAGAGATATCAACTAAGCCATGTGGGCTCATGACAGGGTTGTTCAAATATTCTTTTCTCCCTCACAATTTATAGACTACTTTTCTATCAATTTCTAGGATGAGGATGTTAAATCTAATTGTAATTGTTCATTTGTCTGCTTCTTTTCACCTCTGTCAATAAATGCTTCATGTGTTCTGAAACACCTACTTTTAGAATTTAATATATATATAGGATTTTTAGGTTTTGATAAACTGACTCATCACTGTGACATGTCTCTATCTCTGTTAATATCCCCTTTCATGAAATCTACTTTTTATTATATTAACAGCAATTCCAGGTTAAGTTTAGTGTTTATATGGTGACTCTTTCTTCATTCTTTCAACTCAACTCTGTATTTATATTTATGTAAATTTTTCAAAGTATATAGTTATATCTAGACTTTTATTTACTCTTAAGGCTGCTGCCTTAAAATTGGAGAATTTATACCACTTATATTTATAGCATTTATTAATATGGTTGGGTTAAATATACCATCTTGCTATTAGTCTTCTAAATTTTATACTTGTTCTTTCTTCCTTATTTTTCTATTTTCTTTCTGCCTTTTAGATTACTTGGGTATTAGTATGTCATTTAATGTCTGGATCTGGTTTATTAGCTATTTTTATTTTAATTTTTTAGTACTTTCTCTAAGTTTACAATGGGTATTTTTCACTTTTCAGGGTTGGAGGTAAAGAATATGTTTATTATCTTGACTATGGCGATGATTTTACAGCATGTGTTCGTGTAAAAGATCATCAAACTTATAACTTTAAATGTTCCAT
>NC_081568.1:139143123-139161013 GCF_022355385.1 Mustela nigripes
TGTAGATGCACTTTTAAAAGGCAGACAGATAAAGAGTAAAACTACAATCTGGAAAAACAAAAAATAGCATGGGTACTCATTTTCAGATAAACAAGCAGGCTGATAAAGCTGCTGAAGAAAGGCAAGGAAAGATGAAGAAAAAGTTCTGAGTTTTGTGTCTTTAAGGCTAAAAGCCAGATAAAGGGTGAACCAATCCAGTTAGTGTAAGGATAGATCAATAAATTTTACTACGAAAAAGTACATTTTTAGAATAATAAAACAAATTCAGTTCATCTTCAAAGAAAATATTAGAAAAATGTTAAACTGCATTACATTAAATATATAAAAGACAAATGATCAATATATACAGAGTATCTGAATGATTTTACAAGGGCCGAGAGGAAGCCAGGCTCGAAGAATATTTCTTCACTTAATATTTCTTCACTTTCTAGACTTAATGGTTTTAGTATTTCTGCGTTGAAATAACATAGTGTGCAGGAAAGGGCTAACCTAGCCTTTGTTCAGGACTACCCTGAGCTGACTCATGATGGCTGAGATCTGAGCCTGTGTAAGATTTTGCCTGCTAAAGAGTATTTTTCCTACAGCTTTGGACTAGAGTATACCAGTTCACCAGATAGTTTATGCTACCAATGTGATTTACAGTAGATCTCTGCTTTTTCTCTTTGGTGGTATGAAATCCAGTGAGCAATGTAGCTACATGTAAGTCACACGCAATGCCTGCCTGAATGACTCCGGATAAAAAACCCTGGCAAAAAGGCTCAGGTGAGCTTTCCTGTTGTTAATGCTCCACACATGTTGTCCTCTCAGCAGATCCAATACCTCACCAATCCTCCACATAAAATCCAATCCCAAGTTTCGCCATGAGCCACAGTAACTAATAGGTACCATATAGGAGAAATGTTCAGAACAGGCAGTCTAGTAAAATCTCATTTTTTAAAAATTTTTTATAAACATATATTTATATCCCCAGGGATACAGGTCTGTGAATCGCCAGGTTTACTTCACAGCACTCACCATAGCACATACCCTCCCCAATGGCCATAACCCCACCCCCCTCTCCTGACCCGCCTCCCCCCAGCAACCCTCAGTTTCTTTTGTGAGATTAAGAGTCTCTTATGGTTTGTGTCCCTCCTGATCCCATCTTGTTTCATTTATTCTTCTCCTACCCCCTAGCCCCCCATATTGCATCTCCACTTCCTCATATCAGGGAGATCATATGATAGTTGTCTTTCTCCGTTTGACTTACTTCACTAGGCATGATACCCTCTAGTTCCATCTACGTTGTCACAAATGGCAAGATTTCATTTCTTTTGATGGCTGCATAGTATTCCATTGTGTATATATACCACATCTTCTTTATCCATTCCTCTGTTGATGGACATCTAGGTTCTTTCCATAGTTTGGCTATTGTAGACCCTGCTGCTATAAACATTCAGGTGCATGTGCCCCTTTGGATCACTACGTTTGTATCTTTGGGGTAAATACCCAGTAGTGCTATTGCTAGGTTGTAGGGTAGTTCTATTTTCAACTTTTTGAGGAACCTCCATGCTGTTTTCCAGAGTGGTTGCACCAGCTTGCATTCCCACCAACAGTGTAGGAGGGTTCCCCTTTCTCCGCATCCTCGCCAGCAACTGTCATTTCTTGACTTGTTAATTCTAGCCATTCTGACTGGTGTGAGGTGATATCTCATTGTGGGCAAAATCTCATTTTTGCTGCCACTAAGGTAAAACTGGTAGCAAGCCGTATCAAAAATGATACACATTTCTCTTATCTAATTCACAGTACTCTTTAGAAGACTGACCAAGATAAGGTGTATGAGAAGGGCTTTGTAAACTCAATAAAGCTACCAGTTAACACCACTATTATATGTTTGTGGATTAAAGCAGTTGCCAACTCAATCAAATGGTTTCTTTCACTCATGTCTGACTCCCTATCAGCTTCATAACAAAGAAAGGATTGTCTGAGATGTTTCTGTGTCTCAATGATGTCCCAGGAACAAGGGAAAGGATTTTCAGAGTAAAATCCTGCTTAAACAAAGTAGCACAGGATGTGCCATGCGGTTTTCCCAAAGTCAGGATCAATAAATCTCTCTTGGGCAGTTTTTATCAGATAGCTGCAATGAACCACAATCCCTAAGGAATTTCTAATTTGAAGAATTATAAGAGCAGATTCTTTCTGACTAATGAGACTGTGTTTTCAAGGTTGAACATAAATAGTGGGGAGACTAATTTTTTTGTGTGTGTAAACAAAGCTGCATCTGCTGTGATCATTAACTGAACACCTTTCGCTAATATATAATTGATGTGTTGTGTCTTTTATCTTTGAGCTGTTGTCTCTGCCAAGTGTGCCCTGCCCCTTGCTGTGTTTCTGGTGCTTCATCCTCTTTTATAGTAACAAGAGGCAACCCTGCAGGGAAACCATCATGTCTTCTCCTTCCTGCTGTGCTTTCAAAAATCAGCTTCCATGAAAATGTATGTTGCATGTAGAAAAAGATTACCATAACTTGTGAAAAGCCTATCTGGAAATCTTCTAAGTAAAATAAATGCTTTATTTTCCTAAAGAAAAATGATCAATTGTAATGTGGAAAGGGAGGACTACAGATCATGAACCCCTCTCTCCTTCTTCCCCTGGTGTCTCACATACAGACACTAAAGAGAAAAGAGTTCAGCCCACCTTCCTCAGCCAGGAACTAGGAAGGTACCTCTTCAAAGGCAGAGAAAAGTATTGGTATGACTGAAAATACAGAATAACAAAAAGTGTTAGATCTTTCTCCTCTCCCCCTTGTATTTTCTCTATCCTTACCCTCCTGTTTGTATCCTGCAAGTTTTAATAAAAGATGAAGGTATTATTTTAGAAGATACAGAGGTCATTACCAATGCAAATTCAGTGAATAAATATGATCATGAATTGTTTACACCAAAAACTATCCTATTAAAATGAAGAGAAGCCTAAGAAAAACAAAACAAACAAAATCAACTTTCTTCAACATTATACAAAATGTTGATTTTATTTTCCTGTACCAATATTCAGTGATCAATTTACAATCTCATTTGTCTCCAAAACAAATTCCCTCCTTAATCTGCATCATATTTATTCATTCAACAGTAGTTACTGAATAATGGATCTGCTTTGGGCCATACACTCTCATGGGCACCAAGGATACATCATTTAACAAAACAGACACATCTCTGTCATGAATTTGTGCTCTATGGAATTTATGTTTCCCACGGAAAAGGTGGGACAACACACAAAATGAATTAACACATTAGATAAAGTATCTTCAAAGCAACAAGTGCTTTGGAGAGAAAGAAAGCAGGTTTATGCGCTACAGAGCAAGGGGGAAGGGCACCCAACCTGAGGTCAGGGAATTAAGGGAACTCAGCACAAGGTGGTCTTTGCAAGCCATCCTTAGGACTCTGGCTTTTCATCTGAATGAAATGAGACAACCATTGGGCTGTTAAACGAATGAGTAACATTATCTCAATTATGAATTTTTCCTTTAAATCATTGTGACATGAGGGCGCCTGGGTGGCTCAGTGGGTTAAGCCGCTGCCTTCGGCTCAGGTCATGATCTCGGGGTCCTGGGATCGAGTCCCGCATCGGGCTCTCTGCTCAGCAGGAGCCTGCTTCCTCCTCTCTCTCTCTCTGCCTGCCTCTCTGCCTGCTTGTGATCTCTCTCTGTCAAATAAAAAAAAAAAAAAAAAATCATTGTGACATGAAAGCACAGTAAGAAAATTCTTCAAAATTTCAATTTCTTCTTCCTTTTAGAAGCCTGGGGAATCAACATTTTTATGTTGTTAAATTTGAAGTTACACAGCTAATATTTAGGAGAAAGACATGCAGGGCAATTCCCAACCCTTCAAACAAAAAAGAAAAAACTTTATAGGAAATAAAACCATTATCTTAATTAACTAATTAAAAAGGTTTTCATGGGCTGCATAATACATTTTTCTAGAGTTTTATGCTTGAAAATGATATACACTCTCAGATTTTTAGGAGCTCACAGTCCAGTCAAGTATAAAGAAAATAAATAGACAAGTATTGATCAGAGGCATAAGGGGAGGGAGAGGAACACATAGGATTAGTACCTTCCACACAGACAGCAGTAGGGAGCCATTGAGGGGAAGATTAATTCAAAATGCAACTAGCAATAGAGATTAAAGACAGAACAAGTTCCATGAGATAGCTTAGGGAAGTTTGTGGATGCAACTGTGTCCTCCCAAACCCAAAGGATCAAGTTGCAACCCAAAATACACCTGCCTTTGAAGATAAAGGCCTTTAAGGAGGTACACAGAATTAAGTATGGTTAGCAGGGTAGGGTTCTAATCTGTTAGGACTGGTGTCCTTAGAAGATGAAGAGACGCCAGGGGCATGTGATCAAGAAATGACTATCGGCGCATCAGTAGGAGAGAAGCCCTCTGCTAGCCAAGGTGAGAGGAGAAACCAAACATGCCCACACCTTGACCTCAGATGTCCAGCTTCCAGAACTGTAAGAAAATACATTTCTGTTGTTTAAACTATGCAGTCTGTGGCATTTTGTTATAGCAACCTGAGATGACTAAGATGAAGAGAATCCAGATAGCCAAGACTTCAGTAAATATGACTAGAGAACAAGGTGTGGGGACAGATTCGGAGGAAGGGGACCAGCTAGCCTCATCTCTGGTAAGAAAGGGAATTAGCAAATCATGAAGATGGTTTGGGAGTAGGGGTTGGGGAAGACTTAAGCAAGTTAAGGGAAAGAATACGATGCTAATTACAACTTCTTATGCAATGCATGCCTGCATCCCTAAGAATTTCTCATGTTGAATCCCTAACCCCAGTGGAAGGGTATTAGGGGGTGCAGCGTTTAGGGTTAGGGTTAGTGCCTTCTAGAAAGATAAAGAGACCAGTGCTTACTCTCCAGGTCACATGAGGAGGCAAGGGCAAGGCAGCCATCTATAAGTCAGGAAGCAGGCCCTCACGAGACATGAGATCTGCTGCCACCTTCATCTCAGACTTCCAGCCTCCAGAACTGTGAGAAATCAACATCAGCTATTGAAGACTGGTATTAAAAAATCTACAATATTTTTGTTACAGCAGCTCAAAAATGTTGTGTGACTAAGAAACAACTTTTAAAAATCATGTGAAATAGATGGCAGAGAAGTAGCAGGCTAAGATGACATCAGGTAGCAGGAGATCAGCTAGGTAGTTTAACCATTCCGAACACCTACAAATCCAACAGGAGATCAAAGAGAAGAGCAGCAATTCTAGAAAGAGAAAATCAACCACTTTCTGAAAGGTAGGACCAGCGGAGAAGTGAATCCAAAGTGAGGGGAAGATAGACCTCGGGGGGAGGGGTCAGTTTCCAGGAAGCAGTGGAGCAACAGAGCACAAAATCAGAACTTTTTACAAGTCTGCTCCACTGAGGGACATTGCTCCAGAGGCTAAGCCATGGTGGAGCCCATGCAGGGACAGCGTGGTCTCAGGTCCTGTGGGGTCACAGAAGGATCAGAGTGTCTGCATGTGGCAGAGCTCGCAGGTATTAGAGTGGGGAAGCCAGCTACAGAGACAGAGCTGAGGAGTGAGCTCTCTACTCGGGGTTACCTTAAGCCATGATCTGTGGCACAATCAGGACCCTGCTCTTTGTGCAGGGACACCACAGTGGCAAATCCAGGGACACCCCCCCTGGAAGAGCGGCACGGATCTGCTGGGTTTGGAGACTCCAGGCGGGGCTATGTGCCAGAGACAGAGATGCTTTGTTACAGGCTGGGTAAGCTCAGAGCACAGCCGGAGACCAGGGATATAGAAGTGATTAAGGGTTTTTCTCTGAGGGTGCACAGAGGACTGGGGCCCCAAGCTCTCAGCTCCTCCAGCCAGAGATGGGAAGGCCACCATTTTCATTCCCATCCTCCAAACTCTACGGAAGAAAAGCACCCCAGAGCAAACTGGAGCAGATTACTAAACCTGGCCCCTGGCAAGGGTGTTGCAATTCCGCCTTGGGCAAAAACACTTGAGAATCACTACAACAGGCCCCTCCCCCAGAAGATCAGCAAGAAATCCACCCAAGACCAAGTTGACTTATCAAGGAGAACAGCAGATTTCCAGAGGAGGAGAAAACAAAGGATGGAATTCATGGCTTTCTCCCCAAGATTCTTTAGTCTTGCAAAGTTCATTAATTTTTTTTTTATTTTTTTCTTATTCTAATTTTTTTAACTTTTACTCTTTCCTCTTTTAACATTTTTTAACTAGTTTATCTTAACAATACCTTTCATTTAAAAAAAATCTTTTTGAACCTTCATTATTATACTATATTTTATCTTTCATTGTATCTAATTATTTTTTTTTTTTTGTATACACATAGGGTTTTTCTTCTAAAAAATTTGGGATAAAACTTCTAATAGATCAAAATATACCCTAAATCTAGCATAGGACTTTGTTCTAGGCTCCAGCCTGAGCAAGTTTTCTCCACTTTCTATTTCTTTCCCCAACCAGCTTATCAACTCCTTTTTTCAGAATTGTGTTTTAAAATTTTCATCTTTATACTCATATTCCATCCCTTCATCATGTTTACCCTTATTTTGTGTGTGTGTGTGTGTGTGTGTGTGTGTACGCAAATATATTTTTTCTTTCTTTCTTACTTTAAAATTTTGGGAGGTAGTTTCTTCTAAGAGACCAAAATACTCTCAAAATTAAGTGGGTGGCTCTGTTCTATTCACCATTCTAATATATTTTTTTCTTTTTTCTTTTTTTAAAATTTTTTTTTCTGAACTTCTTTTTACCCCCTTTCTTACCCCAAAATTTGGGGTCTCTTCTGATTTGGTTAATGCACATTTTCCTGGGGTCTTTGCCAACCTTTTAGTATTTTATTCTCACCTTCATATATTCTTATCTGGATAAAATGACAAGGCAGAAAAACTCACCACAAAAAAGAACAAGAGGTAGTACCGAAGGCTGGGACTTAATCAGTATGAACATCGGAAATATGTCAGATCTAGAGTTCAGAATGATGATTCTCAAGGTGGTAGCTGGGCTTGAAAAAGGCATGGAATATACTAGAAAATCCCTGTCTAGAGAAATAAAAGCACTTTCTGGAGAAATAAAAGAACTAAAATCTAAACAAGGTGAAATTTTAAAAAAACAAACTATTATGAGGTGCAATAAAAAATGGAAGCTCTTGGGGCGCCTGAAGGGCTCACTGGCTTAAGCCTCTGCTTTTGGCATGGGTCATGATCCCAGGGTCCTGGAATCGAGACCCACATCGGGCTCTCTGCTCAGCAAAAAGCCTGCTTCCTCCTGTCTCTATGCCTGCTACTCTGCCTACTTGTGATCTCTCTGTCAAAAAAATAAATGCAATCTTTAAAAAAAAATGGAGGCTCTTACTGATAGGATAAATGAGGCAGAAGAAAGAATTAGTGATATAGAAGACCCAATGAGAGAGTATAAGGAAGCTGAGCAAAAGAGATACAACTACTGGACCAGGAGGAAAGAATTCCAGAGATAAGTGATACCATAAGATGAAACAACATTAGAATAATTGCGATTCCAGAAAAAGAAGAAAGGGAGAAGGGAGCAGAAGGGATATAGGAGCAAATTGTTGTAGAGAATTTCCCTAATATGACAAATGGAACAAGCATCAAAATCCAGGAGGCTCAGAATACCCCCTTCAAAATCAGTAAGAATAGGTCCACACCACATGATCTAATAGTAAAATTTACAAATCTTAGTGACTAAGAGAAAATCCTGAAAGCAGCCCTGGACAAGAAATCTGTATCATACAATGGTAAAAATATTAGATTGACAGCAGACTTATCCACAGGCCAGAAAGAACTGGCATAATATATTCAGAGCACTATATGAGTAAAACATGCAGCCAAGAATACTATATCCAACAAGGCCATCATTGAAAATAGAAGGAGAGATAAAAAGTTTGCAGAGCAAACAAAAACTGAAAGAATTTGTAAACACCAAACCAGCTCTACAGGAAATATAGAAAGGGTTCCTCTAAGCAAAGAGAGAGCCTAAAAGTAGTAGACCAGAAAGGAACAGAGACAATATACAGTAATAGTCACCTTAAAGGCAATACAATGGCACTAAATTCATATCTCTCAATAGTTGCTCTGAATCGAAATGGGCTAAATGCCCCAATCAAAAGACATAGGGTATCAGAATGGATAAAAAAACAAACCCATCAATATGTTCTCTGCAAGAAACTCATTTTAGACCCAAAGACACCACCAGATTTAAAGTGAGGGGGTGGAAAAGAATTTACCATGCTAATGGACATCAAGAGAAAGCTGGGGTGGCAATCCTTATATCAGATAGATTAGATTTTAAGCTAAAGACTATAAGAGATGAGGAAGAACAGTATATCGTACTCAAAGGGTCTGTCCAACAAGAATATATGACAATTTTAAATACCTATGCCCCTAACATGGAGGCAGCCAACTATATAAACTACTTAACAGCAAAATCAAAGAAACACATCGACAATAATACAATAATGGTAGGGGACGTTAACACCTCCCTCACTGAAATGGAAAGATCATCCAAGCAAGAGATCAACAAGGAAAGAAAGGCCTTAAATGATACTCTATACCAGATGGACATCACAGATATATTCAGAACAATCCATCCCAAAGCAACAGAATACACATTCTTCTCTAGTGCACATGGAACATTCTCCAGAACAGATCACATCCTTGGTAATAAATCAGGTATCAACTGGTACCAAAGACTGGGATCATTCCCTGCATATTTTCAGACCACAATGCTCTGAAACTAGAACTCAATTACAAGAGGAAATTTGGAAAGAACCCAAATACATGGAGACTAAAGCGCATCCTACTAAAGAATGAGTGGGTCAACCAGAAAATTAAAGAATTGAAAAAATTCATGGAAACAAATGATAATGAAAACACAATGGCTCAAAATCTGTGGGACATAGCAAAGGTTCTGAAAGGAAAGCATATAGTAATACAAGCCTTTCTCAAGAAACAAGAAAATTCTCAAGTACACAAGCTACCCCTACACCTATAGGAGATTGAGAAAGAATAGCCAGGAAAGCCTAAACCCAGTAGGAGAAGAGAAGGAATGAAGATCAGAGCAGAAATCAATGAAATGGAAACCAAAAAAACCCAGCAGAACAAATCAACGAAACTAGGAGCTAGTTCTTTGAAAGAATTAATAAGACTGATAAAGCCCTGGCCAGGCTTATCAAAAAGAAAAGGGAAAGGACCCAAATAAATAAAATCATGAATGAAAGAGGAGAGATCACAACCAACACCAAAGAAATACAAACAATTATAAGAACATATTATGAGCAACTATACACCAGCAAATTTGACAATCTGGAAGAAATGGGTGCATTCCTAGAGACCTATAACCTACCAAAATTGAACCAGAAAGAAATAGAAAACCTGAACAGACCCATAACCAGTAAGGGGATTGAAGCAGTGATTGAAAATCTCCCAACAAACAAGAGCCCAGGGCCAGAAGGCTTCCCAGGGTAATTCTACCAAACATTTAAAGAATAATAATACCTATTCTCCTAAAACTGTTCCAAAAAAATAGAAATGGAAGGAAAACTTCCAGACTCATTTTATGAGGCCAGCATCACCATGATCCCAAAACCAGACAAAGATCCCATCAAAAAAGAGAATTACAGACCAATATTCTTAATGAACAAAGATGCAAAAATTCTCACCAAAATACTAGCCAATAGGATCCAACAGTACATTAAAAGGATTATTCACCACAACCAAGCAGGATTTATTCCAGGGCTGCAAGGTTGGTTCAACATCTGCAAATCAATCAGTGTGATACAATACATTCATAAAAGAAAGAACAAGAACCATACGATACTCTCAAAGGATGCTAAAATAGCTTTTGACAAAGTACAACATCCCTTCTTGATCAAAATTCCTCAAAGTGTAGGGATAGAGGGTACATATCTCAATATCATCAAAGCCATCTATGAAAAACCCACAGTGAATATCATTCTCAATGGAGAAAAAATGAGAGCTTTTCCGCTAAGGTCAGGTACATGGCAGGGATGTCCATTACAACCACTGCTATTCAGCAAAGTACTAGAAGTCCTAGCCTCAGCAATCAGACAACAAAAGGGAATTAAGGACATCCAAATTGGCAAAGAAGAAGTCAAACTATCACTCTTTGCAGATGATATGATACTATATGTGGAAAACTCAAAAGACTCCACTCCAAATCTGCTAGAACATGAACAGGAATTCAGTAATGTGTCAGGATATAAAATCAATGCACAGAAATCAGTTGCATTTCTCTACACCAACAACAAGACAGAAGAAAGAGAAATTAAGGAGTCAATCCCATTTACAATTGCACCCAAAACCATAAGATACCTAGGAATAAACCTAACCAAAGAGGCAAAGAATCTATACTCAGAAAACTATAAAGTACTCATGAAAGAAATTGAGGAAGACACAAAGAAATGGAAAAATGTTCCATGCTCCTGGGTTGGAAGAATAAATATTGTGAAAATGTCTATGCTACCTAAAGCAATATACATGTTGAATGCAATTCCTATCAAAATACCATCCATTTTTTCCAAGAAATGGAACAAATAATACTAAAATTTATATGGACCAGAAAAGACCCCGAATAGTCAGAGGAATGTTGAAAAAGAAAGCCAAAATTGGTGGCATCACAATTCCAGAATCCAAGCTCTATTACAAAGCTGTCATCATCAAGACAGTATGGCACTGACACAAAAATAGACACATAGATCAATGGAATAGAATACAGAGCCCAAAAATAGACCCTCAACTCTATGGTCAACTAATCTTCGACAAAGCAGGAAAGAATGTCCAATGGAAAAAAGAGAGTCTCTTCAACAAATGGTGTTGGGAAAATTGGACAGCCACATGCAGAAGTATGAAACTGGACCATTTCCTTATACCACCCATGAAAATAGACTCAAAATGGACGAAGGACCTCAATGTGAGCAATGAATCCATCAAAATCCTTGAGAAGAACACAGACAACAACCTCTCTGACCCCAGCCACAGCAACTTCTTCCTAGGTACATTGCCAAAGGCAAGGGAAGCAAGTGCAAAAATGAACTATTGGGACTTCATCAACATCAAAAGCTTTTACACAGCAAAGTAAACAGTCATCAAAACCAAAAGACAAGATATGAAGATATTTGCAAACAACACGTCAGATAAAGGGCTAGTATCCAAAATCTATAAAGAACTTATCAAACTCAACACTCAAAGAACAAATAATCCAATCAAGAAATGGGACATGAACAGACATTTCTGCAGAGACAACATCCAGATGGCCAACAGACATGAAAACGTGCTCCACATCATTCGGCATCAGGGAGATAGAGATCAAAACCACAATGAGAAAGCACCTCACACCAGTCAGAATAGGCTAAAATTAGTAAGTCAGGAAATGACAGATGCTGGTGAGGATGCAGAGAAAGGGTAAACCTCCTACACTGTTGGTAAGAATGGAGGCTGGTGCAACCACTCTGGAAAACAGTATAGAAGTTTCTCAAAAAGTTGAAAATAGAGCTACCCTATGACCCAGCAATCTCACTACTGGGTATTTATCCAAAAGATACAAATGTAGTGATCCAAAGGGGCATGTTCACCCAAATGCTTATAGCAGCAAAGTCCACAATAGCCAAACCATGGAAAGAAACTAGATGTCCATCAGCAGATGAATGGATAAAGAATATGTGGTATATATACACAATGGAATACTGTACAGCCATCAAAAGAAATGAAACCTTGCCATTTGCAACAACGTGGGAACTAGAAGGTATTATGCCTAGCAAAATAAGTCAATCAGAGAAAGATAATTATCATAAGATCTCCCTGATATGAGGACATTGTGAGGCAACATGGGGGATTTAGGGATAGGAAAAGAATAAATGAAACAAGATGGGATCGGGAGGGAGACAAACCATAAGAGACTCTTAATCTCACAAAACAATCTGAGGGTTGCCAGCGGGGAGGAGGTAGGGAGAGGGTGGGTGGGTTATGGACATTGGGGAAGGTATGTGCTATGGTGAGTGCTGTGAAATGTGTAAACCTGGTGATTCACAGACCTGTACCACTAGGGCTAATAATACATTATATGTTAATAAAAAAAATTTTTTTAATCACATGAAAAAAGAATTAATACAGTTCTACATAAATTGTGTCCAAATGGACAAGATAATAAATTCCAGTGATGTTAACCACATATAATAAATTGAGATTTCCATAATTACAAAGCATAGAAACACATTAGCTCTTTGAACTTCAATTTCTTCATCTACATTGGTTATCTCATAATTCCTGTTCTTTGTTACCTCCATCATAACTAAGCAAATCAATATATCTGTATACATTAAGCAATGTAATTAATATTTTAAGGAGTTTATGAGTCTGATACAGGGGTAAATAATACTTAAATAAGAAAAATCCCCAAAACATTGAACCACCTGGTCTACCAGAGGTAAGAAAAATATGGTTGATTTAAGATCCAAGGTTAAGGCACTCACAGAAGTTTGGGGAACAGTGCAATGGTTTGAACTCAGATGGGCTTACACTTCCCACATCAGTACTCTGCTTACGGACTCCAAATATGCACACACATAGATTCCAACAATTCTTACCACTAAAGATTAAGCAGTAGTAATTCAGAGAACAAATTTTAGGAACCATGTGACTGGATAGTCTTTATCTTACAGATGCCAGAACTGAACCTCAGGTGTGCAACTCAAGGGACACAGCATCACAGACCAATCTCCTTGTAAATAGGGAACTAGAACTAGGGTCTATTGACTTAGAGCCCCATTAGTTAACACAGGTCTCTGTGTCTAATGTAGTGGCATACAAAGACAAGGTGGCTAGAGCAGGCAATAACAGGATGTACTGTCTACACAGAAATTAAGAGGAGTAATAAAATGGACTACAATTCAGTGTGTTTCTAATTATCCCCCTGCACCATTAGCTCTAAATAATTACAAATGCCAAAATACTACACCCGTCAGGGTGTCAACATCCTAAATAATTGTTGAGAATATGGTTTAGTTTTAATACTGGATGCATAAGCTTCAAAACTGCACATTTTATCCTTCAATAAACACTGTGTACTACATGCAAGCAGACCTGGAGAATTCCTAGATGTTCAGTGAGTTCCTTACACACCTAGGCTCATTTCATATATCAAAACCTAGTTAGACTATAATAAGCTGATAAGAGAGTAAATAGGTCTTTTGGGTAACAACTCGCCTTTAAAGATAATTTAAGTATCGCTTTTTGGCTTTCTGGCTAAGATCAAGTCGGAAGATAATTTGAGTATATTCACCCCTGCTTCTAAACTGGGTTTCATCATAAAATAAGTAAGATCATAGTTGGGAAGACATTCAACAAACCTTTCAACAAACATTTCTGGGGACAGGAAAATTTCACTATGACAATTTTTTTTTTTTTTAATGTGGAAATTTTCCTAAAGATAATACTTATTTTTGTTTTGTTATGTTTTTTATTTGTTATATATTTTGTTTTGTTTTGTTTTGTTATGGCTTACCATAGAAGAAACCATGAAGGCTCACCTAAGCTGATCACAGTGAAATACAATGTCTAATGACCTGTCTTCTCCAGTCTGGTCTCCATATTCTGTCAGAGGACAGCCTGAAATAACTCATGTAAACACAAATACACAAATACACACACTCGCCTGCCCCTGCCTGTCTGTAGGTACATGTATTTTTTGAAAGTATTTCACATTACTTGAAAAAATTTTCTGGACTTTACAACAGGATCATTAACTTACTATTTATTTAAACAGTATTATAAAATTACCTCCTTATTTAAAACTTTTATAATTTTTTAATCTAAACATTCCAGCTGCCATTTTTTTTTTTTAAGTATCTGTGTCACCCTTCAGTCTATTCACAGTGGGTTATCCAGACAGACTCTTCTCAGTTTAGAATTCTTAATTTAGACTTTGCAAAGTCCATAAGCACAATCAGGCTGGATATAATTTTCTATATGTGCAAATTTTCTTGAAAGAGGATCTGTAGCTTTCACCACATTCTCAGAGGTTGGAAATCCTGAAAAGTTGGTAAGTCAAAACCACCAAATACCATTAATTCCTAGATTCTAAGTGGAAATACAGTTTCGTCTATTAAATGTAGGTGGTAGGTACATGGGACATGAAACATTTTATCTTTTGCCTATTTCAAATAGTTCATAAGCAAATTCCTAAGAATGAATTTCCATAATACAAAAGCAATCAATAAAATGTTAAATCATAACACTGTAAATCACTTTAAATCATAACACTGTAATAACATTTTAGAGAAAGGTGCTAATGAATATGTGGAGCTTAACTACCCAAATAGGTGGATATGAGAATAAAACATCTACACTACAGAGAGTCTACATTTCTATGTTAACCCATTGCAAAATACTTAAAAGAACCGAAGCTTCCACCTCTGTGTCTTGGGAAGAGCCATCATTAAAGCCCCGGGTACCCTGTGTGTGGGTGCTGAGACCTTTGTGAGGCTTCATTTCACTTCGCAGCAAAATGTATGCCTTAGAAAAGGGCTGCCACAGAGAATCAACTCAAAGCTGCCTGAATTAAAAGTAGCTTGCCCCCTGTTTTTTAAAAAATTAAGTGATTTCTTTTTTGATAAATTGAGTACTTCCATTTACTTAATAATAAAGTAATTCTGTTCAGTTTCTCTGTACAAGTGAAGTCTTGACAGAGACAGAGACACAGAGAAAAGCACTAGCACTTGCATTTCTGATTAAAGGAAGCAAAATCCAATCCCCTACACAATAAAATCACCATTACTATCCTGCACTTAATTTAATCAGCATAGCTAAATTTACTGATGACTAGCTTCATGCATTAGAGAATTATTAAAAGGTGTCTTAAATGCCCAGGTCACTTAAATCACTGTAAATTCTAAATCCACAACTTAAGGATCTTCCAATTCAAAGCAACATCAAATTACAGGATCTTTTATTTGTGACGTTTAAACAGGGAACAAACCAAAAATGAGTAAGGCATTTTTTCCCCCTAAAAGATTATATTCTAGTAAGAAAAACATCCAAGATAAAAGTTCTTCCTTCTGTTAAAACTGAGGGGGAGGGGAAAAAAAAAAAAAGCATGCAACCTAATACAGTGAAGTATTCATTACCCACCACCTAGATTTAATGGGGGGTTAAGCTTTGGTCATATCTCTTTCGCTTTTAAGGAAAAAGACATGTGGGGGGAGCTGCCTGGGTGGCTCAGTTGGTTAACCATCCAACTCTTGATTTCAGCTCAGGTCATAATCTCAAGGCCATGGAATTGAGCCCCATGTTGGGCTCTGCACTGAGTCTGCTTTTCGCTCTCCCTCTGCTCTTCCTCCTGTTCATGCTTGCAAGCTCTAGCTCTAAAATAAATAAATAACATCTTTTAAAAAAATAAAGAGAAAAATAAGATGTTTGGTATTTTAAAGATGTGAGATATATTTACCCTTTATTTCCTTCACCTCAACCCCTTCCCACCAAATCACCATCCTAAAGTTGAGCTTATCCTTCTGTGAATGTACTTACAGCAATGTGTAGTATTGTTCTATGCAGTTTTTACATTCAATGGAAAACATAGCTCTGCTTTAGTTCCTAAAAATTATTCTAGCCTTCTGTTAAAGCCATTAGCAAGTATCAGTTATCAAAATTCCAGTACTTCCAAAAATTTTCTATTTTGGGTAAGTGTTTGAGTATCTGTGGATGATACAGGTTCAGAATTAATCCACAAAAAATGGGGGGAAAAAACTGTTACAGAGTTTACAAAAATAATTAGGATGTTACCTTACAAACAAAAGCCATGAAAATATGCTTATTTTATACTGATTGTATTTTAGGTAGTGATTATGATTTTTACACTTGATCTTAGCCAAAAGGCCGAGAAGCGATTAGATTATGATTTTTAAATTTTTTTAAATTATGGTTTGTTTACATCTAAGGTGTACTTTACTGACAAATGATATGACAGAGTAAAGCTACAGTCATTATTTTACATTTGACTTTATCCTCATCTTTTTGTTATTGACTTTTATAAGATCCTCAACAACTGTTTCACCTATTAACATTTAAATCATTCTCTGTTCAAAGTCAATTATGTCAGTACTCATGCAGATTCTTTTTTAATTGTTAATTGCCTATCTCTGCTATAATTTTATCAGTGGCTTTGTCTGTAATTACACTTAATACCCTTTTTATTAACTGTCTGAAAGTTTTTTTTTAATTTGTAATTAGTTTGCATTGTCTTTTCTTTGTATCCTTCCATATTGACCACTTTGGATTATGGGGAGAGACCGATCAACAAAGATTAAAACAGTTTAAGTGATGCAATTAGATTCCCTTTATAGTAAATCAATTCAACAGTAAGTAATGTCACAAATTTTTTTATTATGAAATACAAAGATGGACTTATGCTTTCTTTAGGTTGATTAGACTTCAGACACATTTCTTCCTGACCATAGGGCCCCCAATCTTCCTTTTCTTAGAGCATTACTCTAGAAAATTTTGACTGCAAAGTCTTTGTCCTCTTTTACATACATATATATAAGTATATATATGTATGTATATGTATATATATATATACACACATATATTTATGTGTGTGTATAAACATATACATACACACACACACACACACACTCTTTTTTTTTCCCTTCAAAAATCTCTAGGAAACTTTAGTGCTCGCTTTGGCAGCACATATACTAAAAATCTCCAGGAAACTTTAGATCCAGGAAAAGTCTTTCTCAAGTACCTAGAAACCATCTTTTTGAAATGTAACCATCCAGGAAGATAACAACCCCATGTGCCAATCTTTCTAGAAGCATAGGAGCCTAACTTCAGGGGGCAGTTAACTCCAAAGTCTGTATGGGCTAGAAGAGAATCTTTACATCCAGACAAGACCAGTCAGCAAACTCAGGTGGCCTGCAATCTCCCTAGCGCACCATGCTCTTTAAACTCTCTTTCCTTTACTTGAATAACTCCTTGCCAGTTTAACTTGCCTAATACAATTTTTCTTCAAACAGTATTTCCTCCAATTCACTTTCCTAGTTGTCAGAACTCCTATAATTAATATTCTGCTAACCACAAATTCCTGTATTTCAGTATTAGGCAACTTGGAGAGCCCTACTGGTTTCTCTCACAGGTAAGTCAAGAAATCATGAAACAAATACAATGTCTTTATCAATGTACTTACTATTTAACTTCAATAGTTATGCAGCATTTTTATCACTCAAATAGCAAATGTCTGATTTTTAGAAACAGGTGCCCTGCTTCACCTTCTTTTTATTCTGTAAAATCTAACATAATACCTATGGCATAAAATTTTTCTAAAAAATGTGTGATGTTCTCTGGTTGTGGCCATTTGATTCTTAGATTCTACAGTTTTGAAAAACAGCTAAAATATAATCACAAGTTATATTAAGTTCAATATGTTTACTTGTGTTTCAGATGGCACAGCTATGCAAGAAGTGAAAATAACCTGTGTCCAGTTGTAGAGAACTGGCTGAGTAACTGATAATAAAAACATCCACTGGGATCACCTACAATATATACTTTAATATATTTAATTATGGAAAGGGCTAATTACAAAGCTGGGGCAGGAAATACACAAGGTGAGACCAGGATATTTTATTACTGAAAAGGGAAGCCATCAAGGTATTTGGGTCCTAACAAAATAGCATAGATTCAACTTGAAGAGGACAAAAATGGAACAATTTGAATACACAATTAATTAATTATATATATATTATAAATATATAGGTATATATAATTTCATACTTACATATATAAATAGAATATAATTATAGGATCAAATATACTAATATTAAAAACTTTTAAGGTCCTAATGATAATTTTAAAAA
>NC_081568.1:139161513-139174139 GCF_022355385.1 Mustela nigripes
CTAAAGTTGAGCTTATCCTTCTGTGAATGTACTTACAGCAATGTGTAATATTGTTCTATGCAGTTTTTATATTCAATGAAAAACACAGCTCTACTTTAGTTCCTAAAAATTATTCTAGCCTTCTGTTAAACCCATTAGCAAGTATCGGTTATCAAAATTCCAGTACTTCCAAAAATTTTCTATTTGGGGAAAGTGTTTCAGTATCTGTGGATGATACAAATTCAGAATTAATCCACAGAAAATGGAGGGAAAAAACTGTTACAAAAGCCATGAAAATATGCTTATTTTACACTGATTGTATTTTAGGTGGTGATTATGATTTTTAATTTTTTCAAAATTATGGTTTGTTCACATCTAAGGTGTACTTTACTGACAAATGATATGACAGAGTAAAGCTACAGTCATCATTTTACATTTGACTTTATCCTTATCTTTTTGTTATTGACCTTTATAAGATCCTCAACAACTGTTTCACCTATTGACATTCAAATCATTCTCTGTTCAAAGTCAATTATGTCAATACTCATGCAGATTCTTTCTTAATTGTTAACTGCCTATCTCTGCTATAATTCTATCAGTGGCTTTGTCTGTAATTTACACTTAATACCCTTTTTATTAACTTTCTGAAAGTTTTTTTTTAATTTGTAATTAGTTTGCATTGTCTTTTCTTTGTATCCTTCCATATTGACCACTTTGGATTATGGGGAGAGACTGATCAACAAAGATTAAAACAGTTTAAGTGATTGCAATTAGATTCCCTTTATAGTAAATCAATTCATCAGTAAGTAATGTCACAAATATTTTTATTATGAAATACAAAGATGGACTTATGCTTTCTTTAGTTTGATTAGACTTCAGATACATTTCTTCCTGACCGCAGGGCCCCCAGTCTTCCTTTTCTTAGAGGATTACTCTAGAAAATTTTGACTGCAAAGTCTTTGGACCCTTTTTCATAAATATATATAAATATATATGTATATATGTGTGTATAAATATATATCCATATACATACACACACACACACACATATATAGATATATATATATATATATATTTTTTTTTTTCCTTCAAAAATCTCTAGGAAGCTTTAGATCCAGGAAAAGTCTTTCTCAAGTACCTGGAAACCATCTTTTTGAAATGTAACCATCCAGGAAGATAACAACCCCATGTGCCAGTCTTTCTGGAAGCATAGGAGCCTAACTTCAGGGGGCAGTTAACTCCAAAGTCTGTATGGGCTAGAAGAAAATCTTTACATCCAGACAAGGCCAATCAGCAAACTCAGGTGGCCTGCAATCTCCCCAGAGCACCCCATGCTCTTTAAACCCTCTTTCCTCTACTTGAATAACTCCTTGCCAGTTTAACTTGTCTGATACAATTTTTCTTCAAACAGTATTTCCTCCAATTCATTCTCCTAGTTGTCAGAACTCCTATAATGAATATATTCTGCTAACCACAAATTCCTGTATTTCAGGATTAAGCAACTTGGAGAGCCCTACTGGTTTCTCTCACAGGTAAGTCAAGAAATCATGAAACAAATACAATGTTATCAACGTACTTAATATTTAACCTCAATAGTTATGCAGCATTTTTATCATTTAAATAGCAAATGTCTGATTTTTAAAAACAGGTGCCCTGCTTCACCTTCTTTTTATTCTGTAAAATCTAACATAATACCTATGGCATAAAATTATTCTAAAAAATGTGTGATGTTCTCTGGTTGTGGCCATTTGATTCTTAGATTCTACAGTTTTGAAAAATAGCTAAAATATAATCACAAGTTATATTAAGTTCAATATGTTTACTTGTGTTTCAGATGGCACAGCTATGCAAGAAGTGAAAATAACCTGTGTCCAGTTGTAGAGAACTGGCTGAGTAACTGATAATAAAAACATTCACTGGGATCACCTACAATATATATGTTAGTATATTTAATTATGGAAAGGGTTGATTACAAAGCTGGGGCAGGAAATACACAAGGTGAGACCAGGATATTTTATTACTAAAAAGGGAAGCGATCAAGGTATTTGGGTCCTAACAAAATAGCATAGATTCAACTTGAAGAGGACAAAAATGGAACAATTTGAATACACAATTAATTAATTATATATATTATAAATATAAAGGTATATATAATTAAATACTTACATATATAAATAGAATATAATTATAGGATCAAACATACTAATATTAAAAACTTTTAAGTTCCTAATGATAATTTTAAAAAGGAAAAAGAAGGAAATCCAAAATCCAACTAATTTTATGAAGGCAAAGTATACTTAGCTTCAACTCCTTATTCTGAAAATTATTTAAAAGGAAATAATTAAATATTTATCCTGACTTTCCTGTACAAATTATTTCAGTGTAACCCAACCAACTTAATTTATATATACATGTATATGTATATGGGGCACTGGGTGGCTCAGTTGGTTGAGCCTCTTGATTTTGGCCCACGGTATGGTCTCAGGGTTACAAGATCAAACCCCATGTCAAGCTCTGCAATGGGTGTAGAACCTGCTTAAGATTCTCTCTCTCCCTCTAGCTCTGTCTTTCTCCACACTCACGTGCTCGCTCCCTCTCTCACTCAAATAAGTAAATATTAAAAAATATATATATATATATATATACATATATGTATATATGTATACACACACACACCCCTACATAGGTAAATTCCAACTAAAACAAGTACAAGGATGAAGTTGGAAATCATTATGTTGTAAATGCTAGTGAAGTAAGTGCTTCAGACAGTGTTTACCAATATATTAAACCATTAGATGAAATGGTAGGATTATTTACAAAGGAGAGTTCAAGATGCCACCACCTGAACCCAACAATCAATCTTTTCTAAGGATATGATAAGCAGACACTGCATGTAGGAGAACTCCATGCAAAATGGAGATTAAAACCACTTTATGAAGTATTTTGCCAGAAAAAAAAATGTCTAATCTAAATATATTCAAGACCCTAGAACCAAACTATATTACAATAAAAACAAAATAGGAAAAGTTAACTGATGTAACAGAAAATCAAACAGACAAACCCAGAATGGAAATACCCTGCAAGACAACTATATTAATTTTCTGTGGCTGGTGTAATAAATTACAAAAAAAACTTACTGGCTTAAAGCAACAACAAATTTTTTGCATTACGGTCCTCTAAGTTAGAAATCTGATGTAAGTGTCACTGAACTAAAGTCAAAATACTGGCAGTGGTACATTCATTCTGGAGGCTCTAATAGAGAATCCTTTTCTTGTCTTTTTCAGCTAACAGAAATCACCCAAATTCCTTGTTTTGTGGCCTCCTTACAGCACTTCCAAGTGATAGCAATAGAACATTTCTCTGAATCTCCTCTCCTGCTTGTCTTCCACTTCAAAGTACCTTTGTGATTAACTGTGAACACCTGGATAACAAAGGTAAACTCTTCCCACCTCAATGTCCTTAACTTAACCACAACTGCAAAGTCCCTTTCTCCCTGTAAAGTAACATATGCACGGGTTCTGGAATTAGGATGTGGACATCTTTGAGGGCTACTATTCTGCTGAACTCAACAACTGACTCAGTTTCTTTAATGAATCAATAGCATTAAAAAAGCTGAGAGGACAGATCATTGCTCTAAGTTTAGGTATATTTAACAGATATAACAACAAAATATTATGTATGGTCCTTTTAAATACTAATCCAAACTTGAACAGATAATTTTATGAGGTGCAATGCTTACACTGTGATCAAATGAGAAAATGTCCCTCTATTTCAGCGATAATCATTCCATAGTTAATACATTATATGCGTTTCCATGCACTACACGCACATACATGCAGACACATTTGTTAAAAAACAAGCATGAATTTAAGTATGGTTATTACCTAGTGTAGTAATTATAGATAACTTCCTATGTTTATTTATCTATGTTTTATGCCTCGTCTACAATAAGAATGTGTAATTAGAATGATTAGAATTAATGATGAAAATGAGAAACCCTATCAACAACATAAGTTTATATATTCCAAGGTACAGAAAAGGAGAAGCTAACATGTACTGAGTATGTAGTTTGTGCCAGACATTATATCAGAAGCTTTGTGTGTATTTTTTATAATCATTATGGCAGTCACATGAGGTTTATCCCATTATTCCCATTAGGTAAATTTCTCAGCATCATACTTGGAGCAAATAATCAGTTGGGATTTAAATCCCTCTCTGGTTTTGAATCCAGTTATTTTTTGAAACGTTGTGCTGCCAGGACTCCTTTTGCCCTGCACATCGATCAACCAGGCTTATCAGAGACTGAACGGAAAGGGCTCCATTCATGGGCTCCAGCTATTTGTTGATCTAGAAGGCTGTGTCAGTTCATTGTGAACCCAGCCTTGCACCATGGTTCTCAGGAAGCGTCAACAAATTTGCCATCCACTTAAGTGTCCTTTAAATGACATTGACAAACATGCTTCTAGTCTTCTAGAGCAGCTGCCCCCAGGGATTACTCAGGACTCCCCCAGCCTGCTGGAACTCTGGGCTGTCCCACACAGCTGTACAAAGAGAGATGAACTGAAAAACCCCCTCCTCCCCACAAAGCAGTGGCACCTGGTCCCCCGAAGTCCACTCACTGCTCCATTACTCTCCTGTTGGATGCAGAGCATCTGGGTGAGATCTCAACACTGTCATGATGCTCCACAGAAAAACTGGTGTGCATTTTACATAATCGTAACAGGAAAAGGGAATACTGCCCCACAGAGGAAGTGTTAATGACAGAGAGAAAGCAGATTGCTTCTACTTATTTTGTGTTTGTTTTTATTTTCAATTTTTTTCATTTTTATTTAAATCCCAGTTAACATACAGTATAGTATTAGTTTCGGGTGAAGAATTTAGTGATTTATCACTTCTATGCAACACCCAGTGATCATCACAAGAGCATTCCTTAATGCCCATGTAACCCGTTCCCCCACCCATCTTCCCCCACCAACCCTCAGGACAGAGCTTGCCTCTTTTGCGAATCCCCAGACCTTTCCACCATCATTAGTAGCTCACAGAGCTCCTATAACACATTTAGTCTCAACCCAGCTATCACCTTCTCTGAGAAGGCTTTCTTAAGTATCTCTCATGGAGAAAAACTCTTGGCTCTATCTGCTTCTATAGCCCTACAATCCTACTTTTGTCTTCTCAGGTATGTATTCTTGCCCATCCTTGCTAGACTGTGAAGACCTAGAGGTCAAAGGCACTCTTTTATACATAATTTTTAATAAAGGGACAAGAACATACCTGGTGCTTTCTCAATATATTTTTGAATTTACTTGAAAAAAAAAAAATCATGGCAATCTTATGTCTACTTACTGCTCTCCTGATCATTCTTCTCACCTCAGGTTCTGTGTTACTAGTGCTTGGGTTTCTACACAAAGAATTACATTTGAATGACAAGATATACTAAAGTAATTTGTGTGGAATCTAAGAGGAAGGCAGGAATTGGTCAATATTTCTTTTATAAAATACAATGAGATGATTTTATTAACTTCTGACATAAGAGAAAGTATTATATTAACATAAGTGAACCCCCCCCCCAACTCTTATGAAAGATGCTGCCCAAACATAGTCTCACAACTATGGAAATACTGGAATTACACGCAGCTAATTCAAGCCAAATAATTCACAGCCCTGAAGTGATGCATTACAGTATCTATACTTTTTGTTGTTGCTAGCACAGGAAACACTGCTTCACTAAAAATGTATACAATGGTGATATGGGAAACAAATATCAACATAATCAGTAATTTTTAAAATTGCTGGACTCCAGTTGAAGAACCTTTTTCATCTGTGGGTATCCATAAATCAGAACCTGATGCTTTACAAAAAGGAAAACACTCAAGGCGGGGTGTGGGTGAAATACACACACACACACACACACACACACACACACACACACGCACACACACAGGGGAAGCTCAAAGTTTTAAAGGGCTACAAGATAACATTTTCACCACTCTGCTTCTAGTCATTCTATATTCAAACCAGAGCAAACCATGAGTTACCAGTATTCTGCCAAATACAGGCTTAACTTAGAAAAACAATGGTTTGAAATTTAATAAAATTAACAGGATCTCTAAATTTCCAAGAGCCAAGCCAAGAGGTTTCCTGAGATTAAATGGCCTCTCCTTTTTATGCATTGATGGCCTTTTTCCACTCTAAGCAAAATCATGTTATCTAACTTAGGGACTCTTGGGAAACAGGTGCTATATACACCCAAACTGATAATAATGGGTTTTGATCTCCTGATGAAACAAGTCGAGTGGAAGTGTACTCCAGAAGCAAAGTAGTCCCCACTGTAAGGATCACCTATACTGAGGGTGTAGAGATGGGTAAGACCCAGACACATGGAAGCATCTCTTTTCACAATAAACTCCTGATTTTCTTCTGCTCTAGCAATTTCCCCCATGTAATTCTTTCTACCAATTCTACTTCTGTGATTTCTAGGTTCTTAACAGCTCATCCATTCCACGAAAAGCATCACAAACGTCACCTTCGTTGGCTATGCCCCTCCAACCCACAGCTGGAGTACAACTGTTTTACAACTTCCATGATGTAAACTCAACAAATATGATCAAAGTACTCAGTCAAAATTAAAACACCTCTGGGAGGAGGAAGGGGCACCATGAAAGAGACTATCTTTCAGGAAGTTTCCCACTGGGAAAGACCATCACTCTTCAGCTGAACATCAGGGCAGGGATTTCTAGAGCTCATGTCCAACACAAGAGCC
Organism: Mustela nigripes; assembly: GCF_022355385.1. Taxonomy (NCBI): domain Eukaryota; kingdom Metazoa; phylum Chordata; class Mammalia; order Carnivora; family Mustelidae; genus Mustela; species Mustela nigripes. The sequence goes on from NC_081568.1 coordinate 139,168,253, forward strand.
ACTGACCACGTGTGATCACAAGAGCCACAGATCACAGTGATCACAATGATCACTGATTATATGAAATGAGGCTGATTCTATAGCTTGAAATGATAGTGTACCACATTAATCTAATGAAATAAAATAAATTATTTTTACCACTTCCATCCCTGCCTGGAGAGCTCAGAAGTTCTCACTCTGTCCTATCAACAAGTAAAAATCTGAAAAACTAAAAAATTGGCAATTCTTCTTAGCTTCACAAAGTAAATCACTGCCCTCAAAAGACAAAAAGGTGAAAACACAGAATTCCAATTCACTTAAGCAGAAACCCCTGGGGGGTGGGGGCAACATTATCAGCTAGGGAAATCTAAACTGTAATTGATGGACTATTGGAGGATCAGTGTACACTAGTCTAGAGGTTAAAAACCCTAATAAGACCCAATCATAGGGAGACCCCACACTTCGGGTTTTGCCTTCAGGAGTTCAACCACTGATAATCTGGGGGGGGGGGGGGTTTTTTTTTTTTCCCTCATGCTATTATCAAGAAGAAAGGAAAAAGGAGCCATTTTTTAAATATTCCAGGTCCTTCTATTCTTATAAGGCCTGCCCTCAGGAAAAATTATTTTAACAAAACCTACCCTACTAGGGTTTTAAAAGAGCTTAAACTATCTGGAAGGAGGGAAATGCCCAACTCCAGGAACCACTAGCCTTCCACACGAAAGGAAATATCCAATTCCAAGCTTCTTCTAGCTATCCTGGGCCACTGAGAATCACTGGTGAAGTGCACAGTTCAGGGACACGGGCTCATCAAACAATCTGAGACCTAATCATAAAACCACAGAATGCTTCCCCTCACCTTACCACTAAGTACACTGCTAAGAATCTAATTATCTTTCACCCTGTACATCACATCCATCTTGCATCAGAAAATTACAAAGCATACTAAAAGGTAAAAACCAAACAAACAAAACAAAAAAAAACCAGTCTAAAGAGATTAAGCAAGCATGAGAACTACAGTCAGATATGGAAGGAATGTTGAAATTATCAAACTAAGATTTAAAAATATGTATTATGTTTAACATGCTTTCAGTTTGGGAAGTTTCTATTGTTATATCCAAAAGCTCAGAATCTCTCCTCAGCCATGTCCAGTCTACTAATGAGCCCATTTTAAAGTATTCTTCAAGGCTCTACTATGCTTACAAACTCCAACGTTCCTTTTTGATTCTTTCTTAGAATGTTCAACTCATGAAGTGTGTAAACCTGGTGATTCACAGACCTGTACCCCTGGGGATAAAAACATATGTTTATAAAAAATAAAAAATTTAAAAAAAAAAAAAAAAAGAATGTTCAACTCTGCTTACATCATTTTTCTTGCACATTATCCACGTTTTTCATCAAACCATTTCCACATTTTTTTAAATCCCTGTTTGAAAATTCCAACATTCCTGATTCCTGTCATATCTGACTCGGGTACTTATGCTTGTTTGGTCTCCTTCAACTGTGTTTTACTGCCTATGTAAATCAATAATATGATACACCACATAAACAGAATGAAAGATTAAATTACATAGGCAGCTACAAAGATGCAAAAAAGCTCTTTACAAAATATAGCATCCTTCCAAAATAAAAAAAGTTTTAACAAACTGGGTATAAAAGGAACAAATCACAACACAAGAAAGGCCAAATATGACAAGCTCCATCAAATATCATATGAATAATGCAAAGTTTTTAGTGAGATGTAAGTGACATATTATATTAGTTTCAAATGTACAACATAACTCAATATATGTATATGTCTCAAATAATCACCACATTAGGCCTACTTAACAACCATTACTGCACAGTTACAATTTTCTTTTCGGGTGCTGAGAAATGTATTATATGGATTGAGATTTCTGTGATTTGTCTTATATAACCAACCAACTCAACCTGCATGTACACAGGCAGGCTAAACAATGTTTTTGAGACTTGTGCTGCATAAGGGACCTCGGCAGACTGATTAGTTGACATTAGCAAGCCTCCAGGTCAAAATTGGTCCTTCTGGTCTCGATATCAAGAGCTATAAATTTTGCCTTGCATCTCCTCCAACTCCAGGATGGGCTGGCCCTTGCAATGGAATCCAAAAGTGGAAGCAAGCACACCTAGCCCAGGGTCCTTGAATAAAAGTTAAGACATGAATAAATTAAGGCACAGGGATGCCGTTCTCTTCCAACTGTAGGCTGGATGTTTTAAGTACCTGATTTGATGTAACTCTGTCTTTCCTCCTTTCCAGCTTACTAATGCCCTCAACCATTGCAGATTTCCCTTTTCTTCTTTCTGTTTCTATTATAGTTTTATTTACGAAACTGGTTTTTCCCCTTCAAAGCTCAAGAGTATGGCTACCATAAATCATTTGTTTAGAACAAGAACTTTTAAAATCTACTCTTTTAGGAACTTTGAAAATGCAATAGAATGTTATTAACTATCGTCACCATGCTGTGCATTACATCCCCAGATGATATCACCATACCCTGTACGAATATGAATAAAATCCTGTAAAATCCTCAGAATGCACCAAAAAGCTGTTAAAATTAATATAGCAATTTAGTGGTTTCAAGATGCAAAATCAACAAAGAAAACCCACTTGAATTTCCACACACTAACAATGGACTATCTCCAAACAAAATACAGAAAACAATCCCATTTACAATAACATCAACAACAATAAAATACTTAAGAATGCGTTTCACCAAGGAAAAGAACCATATTCCAAAAACAGACATTAATGGAAGAAATGGAAGAAGACACAAATAAATGGAAAAAAAAAATCTATGTTTATAGATCAGAGGAGTTGATATTGTTTCTATGTCTATGCTCTCTGAATCCATCTCTCAATTAAACGCAACCCCTATCAAAATTCCAATGGCATTTTTGCAGACACAGAAAAAAACATCCTAAAATTCATAGAGAACCTCAAAAGACTTCCAAGCAGCCAAAGCAATCTTGAGAAATGAATACAAAGGTGAAGGCATCACACTCTTTTTTTTTTTTTTTTTGTAAGGGTGGGAAAGGGCAGAGGGAGAAGGAGAGAAACAATCTTAACCTTAACCAGACTCCACACCGAGCGTGTAGTTTGATCTCAGGACTCTGAGATCATGACCTGAGCCAAAATCTAGAGTTGGACACGTAACTTAATGAGTAACCCAGGTACCCCAGGAGGCACCACATTTAGATTTCAAACCGTATCAAAACCATACTAGTAATAAAACTAGTATAACAGTAGCATTAAAAACAGACACACAGACCAAAAGAATAGAACGAGAACCTAGAAATAAATTTCCCTTATAGAGTCAGCATATTTGACAACAGTGGTTTTGGGAAAACTGTATATTCACATGCAAAATATTAAAATTGGATCCCTATCTTATACCACTAAAAACAACAACAAATCCTCAAAACAAATTAAAATCTTGAGACTTAAAACTGCACAACTCTTAGAAGAAAACAGGGGAAAAGCTCCCTGAACTAGTATTAACAATGATTTTTTTGGATATAACACCAAAAACAGAAGCAACGAAAACATAAATAAGTAAGCACAACTAAAAAGCTCAAGAGAAATAATCAACAAAATGAAAAGACAACTTATAGAATGAAAGGAAGTATTTGCAAAGCATATTATCTGACAGGAGATTCATATTTAAAATATATAGAACTTACAGGGACACTTGGGTGGCTCAGTTGGTTAAGCATCTGCCTTCAGCTCGGGTCATGATCCCAGAGGCCTAAGATGGAGTCTGCATCGGGCTCCCTGCTCAGCCGGGAGCCTGCTTCTCCCTCTCGCTCTATCTGCTGCTTCCTCTGTGGTGCAGTCTCTCTCTCTCTCTGACAAATTAAAAAAAAAAAAAAGAGAGAGAGAGAGAACTTATAAAAGTCAATGGTGAGAAAAACAAACAAATGAAAAAACCCAAAACAATATCAATAAAAATGACAAGAGGACTTAAATAGACATTTTTGCAAAGACCACCAAATGTCAGCAAGTACTTGAGAAGATGCTCCACATCACTAATCCTGTAAATGCAAACCCAACAATGAGAATGGCTATTAGAAAAGATACAACAGAAAACAAATGCTGGCAAGAATGTGACAGAAAGGGAACCCCTGTACACTGTTGGTGGGAACATAAACTGGTACAGTCACATGAAAAACAGTATGGAAGTTTCTCAAAAAATTAAAAATAGAATTACCATATGATCCAGCAATCTCACTTCTGGGTATATATCCAAAGGAAGGAAAAGCACTCTCTTAAAAGAAATACTACACTCCCAGGCAATCTCATGCTCCCTCAAGCATGACTCACATAGCCAAGTCATGTAAACAACCTAAATGTCCACCAGTGGGTGAATGAGTAAAGAAAGTGCTATGCATATATCTACATAATCAAGTCATGAAAAAGAAGGAAATCTTGCCATTTGTGACAACACGAATGGACCTTTAGGACACCATGTTGGGTGAAATAAGACAAAAATAAATACTGTATGATCTCACTTACATGTGGAATCTAAAAATACCAAACTCACAGAAACAGAGTAAACTCATGGTTACCAGAGCCTGGGAAACAGAGGAAATGTGAAAATTTTCATCAAGTGATACAAACTTCCACTAATAAAATGAATAAGTTCTAAGGATCCAAAGTATGGCATATTGACAGTTTAGAAAACATTTTTCCAATTTCTTACAAAACTAAATATCCTTTTTACCATGATATTGTGTGTGTGATTGAATTCAAAACAAAAAGACATGTATTATTTATATTTTAGCAATGCACATAAGATTGAGTTATTCCACAACAAAACAATAATTTTTGCATCATTCATTGGAGGGAAGAAATTTTGCCACTGTTCCAGAAGTCCTTTTTCAAAACTGCTAACCTGAATGAATGTTCTGTAACAATGCCACTTTCAAATACGTTACTTTTGAAAGCAGAACCGTTATAGGTGTCAATATTTATCTGTTTGATATGTATTAGCAGGTTGATTAATATTCTTATTAAAATATTTACTCATTTCATATTTTGAAATATTAGTTGAATTTAACTATTTCTGATAATAGTGAAATACCATGTAGCAAGCACACTTCCCAACAAAAACAACTAGAAAACAGCTACCAAGGGAACTAGAAAATAAGAAGTCAGAATTCTGCAAAGAATTAAAGCTGACTGAAGTGAGCCTGGGAGAGAAGTGACCTATACTTTTCCCAGAATGCTTGTGCACAATACAGCAGACAGGCTAAGAAACTGAGCAGGAAGCATCGGCTAGAACGTTTAGAATATGAGATAAACTTTCAGCATCTTACAGGATTGGAAAGCCAAACGTTAAAAGTTCAGGACTACTGATCAGCCAGGATCTCTAGGGCAATAATTCCAGGGAGAAAGAAAGTGCATTAAAGTAAATATAATATATTTTGCTGCTTAGGCATTTACTGATTTGTAAGCAGCCTTGTGGCCAAGGTTCAGAAAGTAAGCAGAATGTTGGCTAAGAATAGAACTTAATGGAAGATTCATAGGGCAAGGTTAACAAAAGTTAACAATCAGAGCCTGCCAGGGTAAAGGGACTTTTGCATACAACCAAGACTTCCACAAAGGGCTCTGGTAGCTACAACTTAGGAATAAGAAGAGACCAGAACATGGATCATCTACCCAAACAAAACACTTGAACCGAACTTTGCATAAATCAAATCCCAAAATGAATCAAAGTAAATTGCCTCTACTTTAGCTACATGTCAGAAAGCAATTTCTTTCTGGTAATAGATAACATTGTCTCGTGTTTCTAATGTTCTCTAGAAGTGTCATAAAGAATGTCTTGAATTCAACCAAAGATCACCAGCTATATCAAGTTAAAAAAGCAAATGACTGAAAACCAAGGGGAAAAAA
>NC_081568.1:139177139-139182746 GCF_022355385.1 Mustela nigripes
ATATAGGGAATGGTACTGTAATATCACTGTATTGTGACAGATGGTAGCGACACCTGTGATGAACACAGCAAAACACAGAGAAAAGTTGAATCACTATGTCATACAACTAAAACTAATGTAACATTGTGTGTCACCTACAGTTAAAAAATTTAAAAACATGCATAAATTTATATTTATTTCTAATGTATATCTTGATATAATTGCTAAATATTAAAATAAAATTGATAAAAGTTAAAAAAAGTCACTTTTGTCCCTAGGGGAATGCAATTTAGATTGTTGCCCAAATCTGTGCCCCTTGAATTGAACTGAATTGAATTGCAATTCTGACAGCCTAAATAAATAGTTTTGTTTTATTAAAAAAATAAAGTTACCTGGATTTTACACTTTGGTCTTTCACTAACTGGTTCTGTGACCTCAAAAAAGTCAATCTTGCTGGCTTACAATTTTTCCACATATAAAATAGGAGATTGGGGGACTGAGATTCCTTTCAGCATAAATAAATAAAATAAAATAATAATATAAAGATAAAATAATCAAATTATATTTACCATATAATTAAGTTTTCAGAATCACCAAGGGTTTATAATTTCGATTTATCCTGGATTTGGTATTCAGAGCAATGATGATTCCTATTTCTGTTTATAGTCAGAGAGTTAAGAATGCTTGCTGCTTTCAGCCTCAACTTTTAATTACTCAGTTTTATAGTTGTTGATAAATACTTATTTTTTTCAAAGCACATGATCTTACCCTGCTTATTCTGACAGTTGTGTTTTATTCTAGATTTCATTACATAGAAGAGCTTTGCATCCACACTCTCAGCATTAATATTCAATCAGGAGTTATCACTGCAACTCATGTGATAGAATACCAGTAAATCCATTTAATGCATATATGCATTTAGAAAGCATACATTTAGCAAGGATTACACTAGTACTCTACAATTAAGCTTCAGTCCCTTCCAGATAATTATAACTATGAGAACAGTGACTGGTGAAGTTGGAAAAAGAGTTTAAATTATGGTTTTTAATTTTAAAATCACAGATATGCATACACACATACATAAAATATATTTTTGCTACTCCACATCTGGTAGTAATCTGAGTCACAACTTGGGTCTTGCTTGAGTTTGGCAGTACTGTTTTCTTAAAATGTTAAGCATAAGCTCTATGGACAGGATCCACAGGCAAAAAGCAAATCCACTTAGATAAAATAACTGAAGTGTAAATAAATTACTAAGATTAAAGCAAATCTCATGGCATTCTGTTAATTATAATAAAAATTAAAGCTATTTTTTATGTACTCATTTTCTTTTTAAGAAGAAAATGGCAATAAACGACCACAAATCTCATTCAGGTTTTCCCAAAATACCAGGAATAACAAAATATTTTCTGTTTTCCAAAACATGAATATCCAGCATGACTTATTATGATACACCACAACACTAGTGTTTCTTCTATTGTAAGTCGACTGAATTTTTTAAAATCTCCTTCTTTGAAACATGGGAAGCAAAAGTTGCATGAAGCTGAACATACATTTAACTTGTACTAATTCGATTCTGTGTGTTTTTCAGAAAGAAATGAGTAAGATAAAACATATGAATTTTAACAGTTAAAACTATTTCTCCCTAGTTACATAAGCTGAGGCATGAGACAGGAAGCAGAAAACTACTGTTTCTCAAATGAGTCTTCATCCCACTGTGCAGCTCAGTAATAACATCTTACTGTGTTTAATGTAATGGTTTAATCTAATTTCAGTGTTATAAAAGTATATATATTATATGGTATGTCCCCATATAGAAGTCACATTATTCCAACATATTTTTGACCAAACGAAAACACCAATCTGTCCCCATGGTAGAGAAATAACAAGCTTTGCTGGAGTTATTAAAAGTCTTTATATCTGTGGCACCAGGATGGCTCAGTCGGTTAAGTGTCTGCCTTTGGCTCAGGTCATGATTCTGTAGTCCTGGGATCCAGCCCCACACTGGGCTCCCTGCTTCTCCCTTTCCCCCTTCTGCTCTCCCCACTCTGGTGCTCTTTCTTGCTCTCTCTCAAATAAATAAAGGAAGTCTTTAAATCTAAAATCTAAACAAAAAAATCTTTATATCTCTAATACAGTACTCTCTCAAGGAATTTTCAATGCTTTTTTGTTTTGTTTTGTTTTTGTCTATCAGACTTTTCTTGGGACAAAATTTCTACTAACAAGCAACTCAACTAGAATGTGTTCTTCAATTAGACATCTATGTACTTCAAATGACACTTTAAGATTATTTATTTATTTGACAGAGAGAGAGAGATCACAAGTAGGCAGAGAGGTAGGCAGAGAGAGAGGGGGAAGCAGGCTCCCTGCTGAGCAGTGTCCAATGTGGGGCTCCATTCCAGGACCCTGAGACCATGACCTGAGCCAAAGGCAGAGGCTTAAACCACTGAGCCACCCAGACGCCCCAACACTTTCTAAAGCAAGCTGAGCACACGTTGTTGTTGAGGCCAAGAGCACAGACTTTCATTGCATGCAAGTTCCCAGACTGTGGGTGCAAGGAGACAACTTATATGCACAGAAAATTAAAGCATTTGTCTATCTCCTGCATTTAAGTCTTCTGGAAGACCAACAGATCATTCTAGGCAACGTGGAGTTCTGATCAGCAAAATTTCCAACATATAGATGAATAGAACGGATCCTGCTCTGACTTCCATCTGACAAGCTGAACAACAGAGACCTCAGTGTCTCTCCATTACTTTCACACTCACCCCACCCCTAGCCTTTGCTTCCATATATAACTACTTGAAAATTAACCAGCTGCAAATCAGGACCCTTCTAAATATCTCATGGATGAAAAGCAAAATCAAAACAAATTGTAGATTACTTGACGTTAATACAAGTCTATTTCTTACAAAATCTAAGAAAACTGCTCTGTGCATATATTAAGAACTTTGAAATTGCTCAGTAATTGCAGGCAATAGTTACTTCTGGAGAAAAGCTTCTAGAACAGAGTTTAAGAGCGAGGATTTTTATAGTCATAAATCTGGAACATTAAAACCCCTCTTGAAGTTTAAAAGAATTCTGCAACAAAGTTTTCTCTAGAGAAGCTGATTCAGAGGACTCTGAATTTGGGGAGCAGGTACAGCTGACAGAGAAGATGGAGGGCATGAGAGAAGCAATTAGGTCTCTGCATAGTGAATGGTGATGTCCAATCAAGAAAAATAAATTTACATTAAAATATATCTATCATATAACATGTGTATCATACACTGTAATGTATGAATTTTACATGTTAATATTTTACTGTAAATATGGGTGGAACATTACCATGTGAAATAATATTTAAATAGAGTTATCTCATATTTGCTGAGTTGAAGTCATAAAATATCTATGACTTTGCACATATTTTTTTCATTTTCTCAATATAAATGTATTTTTGTTGAGGGAGAAGGGTGTAACACTTTTTATTTTGTAGTCTGTTTGCTAAATCTTTAAACTTTTAAATGTGGGCCCACATTTCTATTACTGTAGCAGGTCTTACAAACATGAAAGGCAGGCCTGTTTTTCTTAGGCTATTTTTCAATCAAAATCTCTTCAGTAAAAGAAACAAAATATGTGTGCTTTGTATGGCTCACAGGTCATATTTTAACTGAAGAACATTTCTTAACCACCAACACTATTACCAAAAGAGAATTCCGGATATAAAGCCAGTAACAGACATAACAAAGGAGAAAGCAGAAATCAGCACTTGGTCTTATTTTTACTTAAATGACTGTCATTAGAGGTGGCTCATTTGGATGAGTTTTCTCCCATAACTGTAAATGCAGGAAGAATAAATTTAATTTAAATACTGATTTCTTCAGAAGAGAATTCATATGAGTGAAACCTAATATTGGCAAAGGGGCTTTATTCAATACTGATTTCTAAAATGAGATATTAATGTAATGTATTGCTCATAAAAACAATTTTAATTCTATAAATAGTATTTAAAGGAGAACTTGTGATAATAGCAGGGTGATTATACTGTAATTGTGATATTGGTAATTTCTTAGGAAGTTAAAGGCAGACTAAAAACTTCCTACTATTCTCCATGAAAAAGTGTGCTGTAGGAACTCCATGCATCTATAATTAAACATGTCTACAAAAATAAACTCATAAAAATGCTCCTCTCCTTTAAAATCAGAACAGGCTCATATGCTAGAGATATGATACCTCAGTCACAGGGATTATAGCCTTTCTAAGACACATGTGGAAATAATGTCTGCCCCACAAACTGACAGACATTTCCTAAGACAGTTGAAATTACTTATGCTAAGAATTTCAGGACACCAACACCCATGTCTGCCAAAGAAAATTTCAAAAGTGTGGTGATCAAACAAATACTATATATGTTCAACAATATCAATCCTAGGTATTTCAACCAAACTCAATTCCGGGAAGAAACTAAATCAAATCAGCTTGAGTAGAATTCAACTATTAATGAATATAATGAAAAAGGACATTTGGTTGTTTTTTCATCATCACTCATTTGAGAGATAATAATGTGGCTTAGAATTAAGTGACAAGATGAATAACAAATGTTGCTTTGGAAATTTGCCTAATCACGAGTTCCCTGGTGGAACATAAACATTATTTTATGGTTTGGACCATTAGTGGATGGCCAGATTTTCGTATCTACCTCATAAATGATACCTTTTTTTTTTCCCCTTTAAAATGTTGTGATGAAACCAGAAGCTTGTACTGCCCCATTGTGTAACGGCAGCACCTCCAAAGTAGCAGAAGGTCAGGAGAGCACTCCCCAGCCTGGTGCCCCACAACATTAAGTTTCTGTTCGTGTATTTATAGAAAGTCTTGGCAGGAGTCCGTTGCTTAAAAACAGTTGGTAAGACAAATGATGGACACCTGCTTTGGGAGAGAAGATGAAATTTCCAGCAATATGAAATTTTACAAAATGAATGTGATCAATTTACAGTGACATACAGCAAATGGAAAGAACGCCATGAACAAAGCCACATACAGACACACAGCTCTACATGAAATAGTGAAAAGTCACGTGAGGTCCAATGTAAATACCCATATTTCTTGAAAAGCTGCTTCAATATGACTTCACTTTCAGGATCTGGCAAATGTTCTCTTCCTCACTAGTGTCCTAGCATCTGCACAGAAATGACTGCTATCCTTAGGTAAATGCTCACACAACTCATTGGGTCCGCAGTAGGTTCTTTCCTCTACTCCTGTAAATTCCTGCAGCGTCTTTAATCTTGGTATATTTCAGTTAAAGGAGTAACAGATGGTTAGAGTTTTACGTATGCCATTGCTGCCAGCAATAAGTTTTCTTAAAATGATACTTGCATAAAAGTAAATAAAAAATTTAAACACAAAGCAAAAAATAACCTCGATTTAAATCTGTTTTTTGAGGTAGCAGAACTAAAATGGACAAATATCACACACAAGTGATAGCTCAGGCTTCCCTCATGGTTCTGCCCAAGGGAAGATGCAGTCACACAGTGAAAAGGCTCTGCGGTTGTTAGATTAATAGTGTTGCCACAGGGCACCTGGGTGATTCAGTGGGTTAAGCCTCTGCTCAGGTCATGATTCCAGAGACCTAGGATGGAGTCCCGCATCGGG
>NC_081568.1:139183246-139222993 GCF_022355385.1 Mustela nigripes
ATATATACATACGGCTTCTTCTTTATCCATTCATCTACTGATGGACACTTAAGTTGTTTCTTGTCTTGGCTATGGTCAATGCTGTAATAAACACAGGAATGCTAATATCTCTTTGAGAATATGATTTCATTTCCTTTGGAGATATGCATAGAAGTGGGACTGCTTTTCATATGTTCATTCTACTTTCAAGTTTTTGAGAAACCTCCCTATTGTTTTCCACAGCAGCTAAACCAGTTTACATGCCCACCAACATAGCCAAGACTCCCAGGCATCCACACTCTCACCACCATTTGTTTTCTCCTGTCTTCATAGACATTCTGGCAGGTGTGGGAGGCACTATTTCCCTGTGGTTTTGATATTCTATAATGTTGAGTACACACTGACCCACAGTAATCTGAACTTAGTAGAGACAAAGAATTATAAAAAAAGGGAATTATTTCAATGCATTGACAATGTTTCTAAATAAAGTGCTATTCTAGGCCAGTTAGGTCAGGGACTAGCACAAGACAAAATCACGGGCACGATTTACATATAGGTTAGTTGGTATCATTCAGTGCTGCAGCCACAGAGTAAATCCTGTCTTTCTTACTTCTCTGCTCTTAAGGTGACCAGTACAAAATATTCAAGAATCCATACAAACCAGATGTGCCAGGGGGAGGCAGGGCGGAGTGAGGCTTAAACAATATTAAATGACATTACATTATAAATTGCGACCTTGCACAATTTTTGATTCTACAATTTTTAATATCATCTTGACAGTTTAATAAGGTTTTCTCAATTTTAACATTCTGAACCAGACTAGCTTTTTGTTCTACGGTGTTGGCCGGTGGATTAAGATGTTAGCAATATCTTTGTTTTCTACTCACTGGATGCCAGGAATAGTCCCCACCCCAGTTACAAAAATCAAAATTGTCTCCAGAGGTTGTCAAATGTCTCTGGTGGGAGGGAGGTGGGGTAAAACCTCTCACTGAGAACTATTAGTTTATATTCTGATAAACTAAGACTCAAGACCAAATTTTTTGGAAACATAATTTTACTAGAAAAATTAAACTTTAGTGTTTATTTTCCAAGGTGAAATAATGTTTTCTAAATAGTTAATAAGTAGGGGCGCCTGGGTGGCTCAGTGGATTAAGCCGCTGCCTTTGGCTCAGGTCATGATCTCAGGGTCCTGGGATCAAGTCCCGCATCGGGCTCTCTGCTCAGCAGGGAGCCTGCTTCCTCCTCTCTCTCTCTGCCTGCCTCTCTGCCTACTTGTGATCTCTCTCTGTCAAATAAATAAATAAAATCTTTAAAAAAAATAGTTAATAAGTAGTTTCTGTGGTGTTCAATTTATAAGTGTACAATTTCAATTTTGGGTATTTTCATACATCTTTTTTTTTTTTTTAAAAAGATTTTATTTGCCAGAGAGAGAGAGAGAGAGTGCAGAGGCAGGCAGAGTAGCAGTCAGAGGCAGAGGGAGAAGCAGGCTCCCCACTGGGCAAGGAACTTGATGTGGGACTCAATCGCAGGACATTGGGATCATAACCCTAGCTAAAGGCAGCCGCTTAACCAACTGAGCCACCGAGGCTTCCCGTGGATATTTTCATACATCTTAAAGTAACTTTTTTTTTTTTTAAGATTTTATTTATTTATTCGACAGACAGAGATCACAAGTAGGCAGAGAGGCAGGCAGAGAGCCTGATGTGGGGCTCGATCCCAGGACCCTAGGATCATGACCTGAGCTGAAGGCAGAGGCCTTAACCCACTGAGCCACCCAGGTGCCCCCATCTTAAAGTAACTTAAGTGAATACATGAATCTACATCATAAGCCAATATTTTAGGCAAAGAGGAATTTGAAAACTATTTAATAGCTATGCTGGATTTCCAAATGTGATGTCACTACCTATTCACACTCTTAATACATTATATCTATCCAAAAGACAGTGATAATAATAAGATATAAAAAGAGAAATATAAAGCTAGGATCAAACTATAAAGTAAAATCTTTGTAGTTTCCAAAGAAACAGAGAATGGATGCACATTCACAAATCTAGCCTCAGAACATTCTGGAATCCAAGTGCCGAAGTGGGAAAGAGCAGTTGGAAGGTAAAGGTCAGAAGGGACAGTGGAGCTTGAAGAAAACTCAGCAGGTGGATTAGAGTCCTTCTCTTTAATAAATTAAAAAGAAAAAAAAAAACCCATCCTGAAACTGTCTGGACTTCAGTTTATATATAAAAAGAACCTTCCTCCCTCACATTTCTTCTGAGATTATTTTACTTCGTCTTGTAGTTTAACCTTTAGAAAAGAGCTTCCCAAGATGGGGTGTCATGAATGGCTCACAGATGTGCATGATATTTGGGAGCTCCCCAGCCCCCAGTGTGGCTGGTGGACACCAGAATGGCTAGAAATTCTGGTCTGATTTCTGGACCATGACCATTCTCCTCCTCTTCCCTCAAAATACTGCAGAAGTATTATTATTATTATTTGATATATTCTGTGATGTGAAAACGTTTAGGAGTCAAAGTGTTCCTACTTCCCTTTATGGGGGTCTTCATTAGACTGCTGGGACTACAATAACAAATTCCACATACTGGTGGCTTCCAGGTTTACCTTCTCACCATGGCAGAGGTTAAAAAAAAAAAGTTTAAAATACAACAACCATTCATAATTTAATGAGTCTTCTAGCACACTATAGGAAACCTCCCTAATGAAGAGTATCCTACTTAATGGGAACATGTTGAAAGCTTTCTTCCTGAGTTTAAAAAGGAGACATCATTGTTATAAAAGGTTACCACAGCCAAATAAATTAAATTAATTTTTAAATTCTTAAATACAAGTCCCAAGTAGCAATCACTAGAGGAAACTTGGAAAGACTTTATGTTCACTATAATAATAATTAGTAAAATCCAAGCCATTTATATCTACTTTTGAAGTTACATGATTCAAAAAAGACTGAGCATGGTCAAGTAAGCTTTGAAACCCAGTGATTTCTGGGGGGGGAAAGACAGGTAAAATGATCACTCAAACAAAAATGTTCATAAATAAGCAAGACTCCAGCAGCAATGTATTCATTTTCCTGAGAAAATTAGCAAATAGGCAAATTTACATGAGATGGAATTTATGTTTTCGTTGGTACTAGAAAAGGCCAGAAGGAAGCTATTGATATTGGGTTTGGGTTTTTTCCTTTAAAATTTGATCTTTTATTGATTTTATATACAGAATCTAAATTAGAAATATCATTTTAAAGAAGGGGCATGTTTATTTTAGAAAGAATGGTCTCATCTGACTCATCTTTTCTTGATGAAAGCCTAATTAGATATGCAAACTTGATCAAGTTCAAGATGATAACCACTGGGCATTAGAAAATCATCAATTATTAATGAATTATAAGAAATGTGTTAAATATATTTTAAGAAACATTTTCACAAAAGAAAGCATTTAAATATTGTAACACAGAAGATGCTCATCTCAAAAAATTCCAGATTATCAGGAGTAAGAAGTTAATAAAAGTACGTACAGGCAGACCAGCTATTTTCACGCATTTATTTTCCCATTCCTTTTCCCTATAAATACCCAGTAAGGCCTAAGGAATTGCAATTTAAGAAGATTATCTTACAAAGCTGCTTCTTTCAAGGATTTTATAGTCTAATCTGGAACCAGAGAAGTTTCTTTTTTTTTTTTTTTAAGATTTTATTTATTTATTTGACAGAGAGAGATCATGAGTAGGCAGAGAGGCAGGCAGAGAAAGAGGGAGAAGCAGGCTCTCCACTGAGCAGAGAGCCCATGTGGGGTTCAATCCCAGGACCCTGAGATCATGACCTGAGCCAAAGGGAGAGGCTTAATCCACTGAGCCACCCAGGCATCCCAGGAACCAGAGAAGTTTCTTAGTGGAACAGTAGTAAATGGGATTCTTGGGACATCTTTCGCAGGTTTATCCCTTCCATTTTTTCCCACAATCACCTGGAGTGACACAAACTATGACCTAACATGGAAATATGACCTCATAAGCCAAATACCTATGCATATAAGAAGTAAAACTATATAAAAGAAAAGCACTGAAGTAGACATCAACCACCATATACAATATAAATTTTTACAAATAAATGGTTGAGAACTTTAAAGAAACATAGTAAGTATCCTAAATTGTATGAGGGAAGACACAGTAATGTGCTTATAATATGCTATAATAATAATAAATGAAACCAAACCCTGTCCAGAACAGAACTGCAAAGGAATCAGGGAGTTTGACCCTCAGCTTTCCAGTTTCCCCACACTCTAAGACAGGTCACAGGTGACAGGAAATATATAGAGAATAGGATCATTTGTAACATCTACTTCAAGTAAAAATACCAGCTGGAGAATAGATCAATAACTTGCAGTGTAACCATATATATGGACCTACAAAAAGTCACACCTTCAGAGATCAAAATGGATGCATGTCAGGGGCAGAATGGTCAGAGCAAAAAGCAAGATGGAAAATACAATATGCAAATACGATGCAAAACCAAATAACATTCTGTTCAGAGATACAACCACATGTGGTAAAAGTTTCAAAAAGTATTAAATAATAGAAACTTAGTGAATGTTGATCTCTGTGGGTAGAGAAGGGAAATGGGAATCTGGAAAGGACATTCAGAGTCCTCAAAGATTTGGGCAGTTTCTGTTTGTTTGTTTTTTTTCTAAGGCAGAAAAGAAGTAAATGGGTATTTATATTAATATTCTTTATACCTGAATATGTAACGTTATTCTGTATATATTCAAGTTTTATAAAACGATTCTGACAAAGAAAAGCAAAAGGAAAAATTAAGGATAATCATAACGAGAAAATAATTAATAAACAGATTTTTTTTTTAATCACTGGAAAAGGGAGGAAGCTCAGAGAAAGAATTCCATCCGGTAAATTCAAGAAAAGGAAAGCTGAAACATAGATAAAAATGATCTCAGCAAGTGGAGAGGGAAATTATATATCTGGCAAAGGGAATAGCTGTCAGGGGATGGTAGGAAACCAGCAGCTTTCCTGGTTCTGGTTTAGAATCAGACCAGGTTCTAGACCAGTCTCCTCCTGAGGGGAGCCAAAAAGATGTGGGATGAGCCTGAAAACACAGGTGGCAATGTGAAGGGACTTCGGGCTCCTTTAATGAGCTAGCAGGGTTCATTTGTTTTCCTTTGTTCTACATTTAAGAAACACTAAAGTCTATCAAGATTTTTTCAATAATAGGGACACCTGGGTGGCTCAGTGGGTTAAGCCTCTGCCTTTGGCTCAGGACATGATATCAGGGTCCTGGAATCAAGCACCACATGGGCTCTCTGCTCAGCAGGAAGCCTGCTTCCCCTACTCTCTCTGCCTGCCACTCTGCCTACTTGTGATCTGTCAAATAAGTAAAAAATCTAAAAAAAAAAAAAATTTTTTTCAATAGTATATCCTCGTTATTTGTCTGAAACCAAAGCTCTTTGTCCTGTGGAGGATGAACTGGAAAGCAAAGCTAAGAAACAGGAATAAGAGTGAGGGGCTCAAAACCTCCCCTACATGTCACGTTTAATGCAAGCACTTTATGCTTTATTTACAGAAAACATGACTTGCTCTATATGCTTGCGCTATGGCTAGAGGAATTTCCCCTGAATTTGAAATTCTTGCTATTCAAAATGTTTACTGTAGCAGCACGGTTGATTTCTTTCCTCAAAAAGCATAGGGGGGAAAAAAGCTTAGATGAATAAACAGAAGTCAAGTAAGGGAAAAGAAAGAAAGAGAAAGACAGAGAGAGGAAGAAAGAAAGAAAGGAGGGGGGATGAGCAGGTGGGTGGGTGGGTGGGTAAGTGGTAAGTAAGAGCAGAGAGGCCAAGAAAGCAGTGGGGCAGTGGGAAGAAAAAGCCAAGCTCAGCGAGGCTGCTACGTGGCTGTGAGCAAAGTACTTAACCTTTCTTGTTTTCACTTTCTTCACCTGTAAAAACAGAGGTTCAGCTAGATAACCCTAAGTCCTTCTGGATACATAAATGGCCAGCATGATTCTATTACATGATATGATCCTATTAAAAAGGTACAAAGTCATTCTTAGAGAGCTTTCTTTGTACTGAAGATACTACTACAAGTATTAAAATGATGCTAAAAATATATTCTATGATTATACGGAGACATTAATTTCAATGTTGTAAATTTTTTGAGGGTCTTAATTTGGACCTAAGAATAAAATGAAACATGGCTGACTCCTGACTCTCTCAGCAAATTATTATTGTGTTGATGGCCAAAGGGAGAATTCAATGATCTACCCAGCATTTCTCATCATCATGTGTTGTTTCTGAGACTAGAATTCAACATCTTTTGCTGTGCTGTTTTAAAATGATGGCATATTTCCTAACACAAACAGGATTCTAAGACTAGCATATTTAAGCTACCCAATCCTTGATCCCTAATAACCACTCCAAAAAGAACATTTCCAAAAGCAGCAGAGCAAGAGCAAGATTTGGTGGCTAAAAAGAAATAAATATAAATCAATCAAAATTAATACCACCAATAAAATGATAGCAGAAAGAATTACTATTACAGTCATCACAATTATCAAGGGTTGTGGAATGACAAAGCTATATTTGGGAAGTATCTCGTAGATTAATTTATCTGTGCCTTTTCATTTTAACTCTAAAGCAGAAAAACATTTGTTGAAAGAGCTCAGAAGAGCCTGGCTAGGAGAGAATTTTTGTGATTAATTACAAGAATGTACCTAAATTACTCAGCAGTATTTCTGATGCAAGTAAGCCTCAAGGAGGCCTCAACCTGGGCCTGTACAGATTTGAACAAAACACTACTACAGTTTCTAAAAGGCCGAGGCCACTCATCTCTAGAATGACTGTAGTCCCACTAATAGTGCAGTCTTGCAAAAACTCAAGGCTACCAAAAGAATCTGTAATTTGCTCCAGCCAACACCTGAAGACAGAGCCTCCACCTCCCAGTTTCTACGGGAGGGTAGGAGCCTAACTTGTATAAGCTCTGGTTAGCAAACCCAGATTGGTTTCATATGGATCAAACCTTCTCCTAACTGCTTTTTATAATTTTTTACTTCCCTCATTCGGCTGATCCTCCACTCACCTGTCTCCCTATTCCTTCATTTTTCTTTTGAAATTCTGAGTCCTCTCTGTACAAATTAAATGAGTTCAGTTCATACTAATCTCTTCCTTATTTTTCTAGTGCTGAATCATATCTGTCCTTACCACTTTAACTGCTGTCTAACACTGTTTAATTTTGACACTAATAAATTCTCAATAAATGATGAAGAAATTAAGCCAGAAAAATCAACTTACTAGCAAGCTAACAAGATTAGTACGTAATAAAGCCAAAATTTCAATCGAGACCTGTATGATCATCACTGTTAATTACTTTGCTTCACTTTTGGACAAGTATTTCTTAAAATTCAAGAATAAATCCTATCTTGAAGGTTAATTGATGACATACCATCTAAAGTATGAGGTACGGGTTTTTTTTTGTTTTAGTTGTTGTTGTTTTTTTTAATTTTTAAATTTTTTCATAAATATATAATGTATTATTATCCCCAGGGGTACAGGTCTGTGAATTGCCAGATTTACACACTTCACAGTGAGGTATGGGTTTTTGAAAACCCAAAACCCATATGCCATTAGGATTTACAAATGAGGGGCGCCTGGGTGGCTCAGTGGGTTAAGCCTCTGCCTTCATCTCAGGTCATGATCTCAGGGTCCTGGGATCGAGTCCCGCATCAGGCTCTCTGCTCAGCAGGGAGCCTGCTTCCTTCTCCCTCTCTCTCTCTCTCTCTCTCTGCCTGCCTCTCTGTCTACTTGTGATCTCTCTCTCTCTCTCTCTCTGTTAAATAAATAAATAAATACATCTTTAAAAAAAAAAAAGAATTTACAAATGAGGAACCTAACATATGTTAAAAATTGCATTAAAATAATTGAATTCACAAAGGAAATTATGACAGCCTAAAAATGGACCTATGCAAAATAAAAATTTTAAAAGTTACGTATTAAATAAAAAGAACACTAACATGCTTTCCTTCTGGAATTAATGGAACTGATAAGTATAGGAAATGTTTTTTCCAACTAGATGTTTATAAATTTCCTCAGCAGAAGACACAAATATTAACAGCAGAGGTTCAAGAATCAGGGAGACTGAGGCTCTACACACAGTCCTCCATTTATTGGTCATAGGACCTGGACAAATTATTTAATTCTCTGAGCCTCTTCAGCTACATAATAAAGCCAGCATCATGGTACAGAGAATTCCAAGATGGTTTCCAAGATGTCTGGTCCCTTCTATACATGCCCTATATGATCCTCTTCTGAATGAGTGCAGGACTTATAAATATGATGAACTATCATTTTCATGATTAGGTTCCATTATATGATAACAGTGATCATATTTGCAGCTGTATTATGTTCCCTAATCAGTTAACTCTGACTTAATGAAAAGACTATTATCCTACGTAAGTTCGCAAGCTCTTAAAGAGGGTTTTGATGTCAGAGAAATGTGCTTTTCCCATCCATGAAGAAGTAAATTGCTATGTTGTGGCTGGATCTAGATCTGTAAATAGGTGATCTCCTGGAGCCTCCAGCTCACAGCCAGCAAGATGAGAACTTCAGTCCTAAAACTATACGGAATTGAACTCTGCTAACAACATGCCTCATCTTCTAAGAAAAGCTCCAACTTCAAAAGAGAGCACTGGCTGACAACTCAACCTCAACCTGCAGAGACCCTGAGCACAGATCCAGGTAACTTTTGCCCACTCTCCCTGAAACAGCTCAATCACTCTTTAGTCCCCATCACAAGACTCAAAATGCAAACCCAGATTATAAAGCATTTTTTTTAAAACCATCTCAATTTTCTTCTCTTATAACCGACTCAAGAAGAAAATAATAAAGTTCCACCTGACTTACTATCACTATCTTTATTATTTTTTTTAAAGATTTTATTTGACAGAGAGAGACATCACAAATAGGCAGAGAGGCAGACGGCGGTGGGAGGTGGGAAGCAGGCTCCCTGCTGAGCAGAGAGCCCAATGTGGGGCTCAATCCCAGGACCCTGAGATCATGACTGAGCCTGAAGGCAGAGGCTTAACCCACTGAGCCCACCCAGGTGCCCCTATCTTTATTATTTTTAAGACTATTTGAGGAAACATAAATCTTTATGATTACCCTACATCTCTCATTTTCTTTTCTATACTCCAAATATTCAAATCCAATTTCTAAAAATGGAATGAACTCCCATATGCAATAATCTTCTTTCCCAAACTATGGATGGTCACTGAATGGGTCATCTCTGCTACAAGGCACCAATTTCAGTTAGGATCTCTCAGCCACAAATAAAATAATACTTGACTAAGATGAATTAAGCAAAACTGATGTTCTCTTATACCATATAAAAAAGAAGTCCAAAACAGACTCTGATTGAGCAGTTGAACAAACAGTACCTAGATTCTTCCCAATTTCTATCTTACCATTATCAAGTGTAGGTGGTGGTTTCTCCTAGCACAATATGGCTGTTGTAGTACTGATCATCATATTCTTTTTTTTAAATATTTTATTTATTTATTTGACAGAGAGAGAGAGAGAGATCACTTGGCAGAGAGGCAGGCAGAGAGGGAGAGGAAATCCCCGCTAAGCAGAGAGCCCAATGCGGGGCTCGATCCCACAACCCTGGATCATGACCTGAGCTGAAGACAGAGGCTTAACCCTTTGAGCCACTCAGGTGCCCCCTGATCATCATGTTCTTAATAGCACTCTAGGCAGGGAAAAGTGGATAATGTTGTAACAGGCCTTTACCTTGTGATTTTTCTTTTTTTTTTTTTTTTAATTTATAAGTTGAAGCTTGATAAAAAGCACTCCAGCAAGGCTCCCTCTTAAGCTCTTCCATTAATGCTGGCAAAGGAGAATGGGACTGCCATGGTTAACACAGACCAACACAACTTATTCCCCAGGAATGGACATTTTGCCACCCAAACATGCTAAGATGTCTCTTAAGATGAAAAGATAGTGAAATAGGACGCCTGCGTGACGCAGTTGGTTAGGCATCTGCCTTTGGCTCAGGTCACAATCCCAGGGTCCTGTGATCTATCCCTGGGTCCAGGCTCCTTGCTTAGTGGGGAGTCTGCTTCTCCCTCTGTCTATCACTCACCCTGCTTGTTCTCCCTCCCTCTCTCTCTGACAAATAAAATATTTTTTAAAAAAGTTAAAAAAAGAAAAGATGGAGAAATGACTACTGGATGGGCTAGCAACAACGACTACCTTAACAAAATGTTGTGTAAGCTGAGGGTGCTTTTAGTGACAGTTTGCCTTATACCAGGGCTTCGGACAAATTTGATAAATTCCCATGGTATGGAGAGAGGAATAACTTTACTGGGAAAGGGGGTTAATGTACAAAGCTATGAATACTAAGAGAAGAGAAGACAATTATCCTCCATCTTCTAATTATTCTACAAAGAATTGTGCTGAGGCATGACATATTTGCTTGAACAAAGGCCAGGCCTCTATCTCAGTGAAGGGAGCCCATTCCTCATTACTTTCAATTCTTATATTTATCAAATTAAAGGATGCATGGACTACATGGACACCAGGGTTTTGGTGCTCACTTTTTCTAGGAGTTTTGGGGAAGGACAGCTGCCCCACACCTGAAGACAATGTGTTCTATAAAAAGTTGCAATCTCCTTGCAAGGAAGAAAAGAAGATCTCTAATCCCATGGAAACTTTTATTCAGTGTAGCCCTTCCACTAGAAAGAGTTGGGTGGACTTGATCAAGCTGGCTCCTTCCCCAGGCAATCCATAATGAAAACATATAATCATTTCCCCCAAAATTTTCCCCATAGTCTCATCAAATATAAATTTTTCCATCATGGGAACTGGCTTGTCCACATGATGAATAGAAGGAGAATGACCTTATCTATCATTCCTTCATCCTAATGTCCCATTCCATGATTGACTTTGCTGTCCAATTTATTGGGATTTATCATTCTCCTTGGGAGTGAGTCAAAATTTTTGTGTTGTTCTAGTGTTGGATAACAAGCTCTGCGGGAATAGAAGGGTCGAGTTTTGTCATCACCAATGACCTCTAAAAACAAGGGAGGGTGAGCAGAGAACCACCCAATGCAAAACCAGTGTCAGTCTGGACCCTTTCAGATATAACCTACCATTTTCACATAAAGATCAAACGAATAAAAGGACATAGATTAATTGTCCCTTACTCACAGATGTCCAAGTATCCAGGACTCCTGTGAGGACAGAGCTTTAGCTGCTTGCTTCCTCAAAGGACTTTACCTTCAACACATCATTCAGCAGAAATGACTGATTTGAATCACCTCAAGGTTTCAGCTATTGATGACCGAAAAAGCCACTGTTGCTGATACAAGAAATTATTTTCTAACATGACAATGAATGCTGGTGGGTCAAACACTGATAATATTGCCATCTATGTAGGTCAGTGCAAGGACCATCACCTCTACCCTCAAAAGGAATTAAAAGTGCTGATGGTGATCCCCTTCCGGAGATGCTGTGGGCCACACTGTAGCTATAAATATCAAGGTTCAGGTGCTTATTTCTAAACAAAAGCTAGTAGCTCCCTTTGATGTTAATTTCCTTGCACAAATTCTACAGATTCACTGATGCCTTAAGTCCTAAGCCTTTTTAACTCTTATTTTTTTTCCCCCTACAATTCCATCACCTTAAGATTTTTTTCATATTAGGCAGAAAGGTAATTTGAGTGACAAACCCTTCACGATAACTATAGTATTTTCTCTACATCAGTGACATATGTTTCAATTAGAGTCCCTTATAATTAATTCTTTATTAAAAGTCTCCTCATTCCCCCATGTAAATAGACCGACACCTACCGTAAAGATGTGTCTGAATGTTGGGATACACAGAACACTGGCTCAAACTAGTAAGCCCTTTCCTCCCAACTCCCAACATAAAAAACTTAAATTTATTTATCCTTATCCAATATTTGTTATTCTTCATGTGTTCCCCATGTTGATTGTGAGCAAAGTCCTTGAAAAGTAAATAAGCCTAAGTGACTATTTTTCAGAACATCAATAAAAGAGTAGCTTTCATACTCTCCTATATGTGTTTCTACAGTGCTTAAAAGATTTTAAAAAGCATGTCCTGTTGCTAAACTTTTAAAAAATACAAAAAAATAAATAAAAACACAAAGATAAAATAGCTAAAAATAAAGAAGAAAGGAATCTTCAGAAGTCAGGCAAACCAGTGACAACTACTGAGTGAAAAGAAAGGAGGCTTAAGGTTGGGACTGAATATGGGGATTCCCATGAGGTCAGTGAGGTCAGCAAAGTCAACAGCTATGACTCTGCACGGTCACTGTTATCTCCTTTCCCACCGGTATAACCTCTTTCCTTACCGACTGTCTTCTCAGACCAAAGTCCCTGTATCTGTAAAGGACTGATTATTTCCCTCTTCCCTCTTTAAACAAAGAACATGTGAATGCTGAAACTATATTTATGATAAAAATGATGTAGTATTTCAGTCTCCTAGGACTTTGCCCTTTAATACTGATGAGGGAGCAAAAGGCAAGCTGAAGGCAAAACACAAGCAAACAACACCCCACAACCTAACCAACACCCACCAACACACATACACATGTAGAATATATGAAACATTCCTGAGGCACTCCTGGCTGCCCTAGAATAAAGGGAAAAACAAATGGTTAACTGATACAGATTATAATCATGCAGGACCTGAGTCTCCATCAGCCTTAATGATTGACTAGAAACCTACAGACTCAATTTCCTGGAGCCCTAAAATCAACCTCCCCTCCATAAGACAAAATCTTATATAATCAGTCACCCTTCATAATCCCACACATCTCTCTGCCTATGGGTCCTGTCCCTGTGCTATAATAAAACACTTTTTTGCACCAAAAACATCACAAGAGTACTTCCTTGGTCATCTGCCGAACTACCTTATGGAACAGCATGTTCAGGTAGCAAGGAGATTAACACCCCCCCACACAAAAAAGGAGAGAGAAAGAAAAGAAACAAAAAGAAGGGCTAAATGACCCGAGTTTTCTGCTCTCCAGTGAAAATCCTATTTGCCCCAGGCAATCTGTAAAACATTAAGAAAGAGCAGTGAGGATAAAAGCCCCCCCACCCAACAAATGTAGATTGGAAGAAAATCACCATAGGCTAAAAGAAATCTTACAAGAAAAAAAAAAAGGAAAAAATAAAAAGAAAGAAAGAAATCTTACCACATTAAGTACAAATACATTGCATTAATATCTAATTCTCTACCCTTCCCCTATCCACATCTTTTTGCATAGGACTTGACAGTTGCTTCTCCAAGAAAGAGGTCACAGATGTTTTACACCCCTTGTCTCTGTTTGTCACCCGATCTGCTGTGGTTAATGGAATATGAACAGAAAAAAACAAAAACAAACAAACAAAAACCCTCTGCGCTATTGTGCCTGCTCTTCTTCCCATGCACAGCAGCACAAGAACAGGCCTGGGCTAGCTGAGGAGGATCAGAGATGTGAACTGAGCCACTCACAGGCATTCCCAGCCTAGGTCAGCAGCCCCTGTGCTAGGTAAATGCAGGCTGCTCTATGCTACTTAGATTATATGGTTGACTGGGGCCATAAATTAGCTGAGCCCACACCCAAGGATTCCAACTCCTCCCACTTACAGAGGAGAAAACTGCACCCACCAAGTGCAACAGACCCATGCCAGTGGCAGAGCTGGAAGTTAGGCAGGCCCTGAGACAGAACTTTGCAAACTTGCATTATTACTCTATACATGGATACTTATCATCCTCATGGGCACTGGAAAGCCAGTTCATTTCCCTGCATCTCAGTGTTTCATTTGTAAATGGAGGAAATATATACGCTGAACAAGTAACTAGAAACCATCCGGCCTAAATATAAGAATCAACATGAAAACGTTTTCTAAAAAAGGGAGAAAGAAGCTAATGACCTTAGTGTTTAATGTAGGCAAGTACATCCTTAAACATTTACTTACAATGATGTCATTTTATGACATTTAATTTTTGTGATAAGATTTAATGGAAGAGCAAACTAAGGCTCAGGAAACTTAAGTAACTCTGACCTAAGGACATTAACCCCACAGCACCTGGCATGGTTTTACTCATCAGCAGGTTGCCTACTGCTTGAAGCTCAGGAGAATGGTTAACTATTGTGAAATAAATAAATTTCTGCATCTTGGTCACCTAGAAACATGCTACAAAGTTATTCAAATTAGAATGACTGATTTTCTATCTCTGATCTGAAAATTATACCAGCAGTATTTTTGTTTTTACATGTAGACACCTGTCACCTGCCATTAATGGTCACCTTGGTGGCTAGTTACAACATTCTACCTGCTTTGGAAGATGACGACCTTCTATATGAAGTGCTCCCAGAGGTGTACAGTGCATTTCAGTTATGCCATGTGGCCTACATTTTGATTCAAACTACACCAAACGTACCTTCCAAACTCATTAGAAATACGTATTTTTAGGTTTAACTTCTCTAAATGAGAAGGACTGACTCTCTTTGAGGTATCCCATAAGACTTGAATTAAACGTATTAAGAAATGCCTCTAAAAATCTGGGCAGGGGGGACATGACAAGAGACAAAAGAATTTTGCACCAACAAATGTTATAAGAAAAAATATGAGGTCAGTGTGAATTACTGGAAATGCTCATTAGTAGTATAGAATCTCGACTTGAATGGGACTTAAAAGAAACCACAAAAAGAATGAAAATTGTATTAGGGCAAAAAACCTCTCTAATCTTTTCTCAGCCTCAAAGTACTGAGTGAAAACTTCTCTCTTGGAATCCTAACTGCACAGTGGGTTTACATACAAGCACAACTCTCTCAGAGATGAAATTTCATGCAATTTCTTAGGGTCTTCAGGCATTCTGCTTAATCCACATTAAAATAAGTCAATCAGAAGGATTAAAGGAATATACTTTTATTCCACCTTAAAATCTTTGCCAATAAAATGCATTTGACAAAGATTCTACTACTAAGTCTTAAAACTTACAACATCCTGAAGAAAATGAGGAGTGATGCTGAAGAAAGATAGTGGAATCCTGCTGGAATGCGACTTTTCTCATGGCTAAATTCCATTCTGATTATTCTCATGGCAGTGAGTCACAAATTTCAGGTCACACAGAAAGAAGGAGCAAGGAGTAATGGCATCCTCTTCAACCTCCTATAGAGCTTTGTTGGTCCACGTGTCTTTATTTTTGAACAGAAATCTTTTTTCTTAAATTTTATTATTTTTAAATAATTTCTACATCCAAAGTGGGGCTTGAACTCACAACTCTGAGATCAAGAGCTGCATGCTCTACCATCTGAGCCAGCCAGATGCCCCTTGAATAGAAAACTTGGTCATCATTTCTGAACAAAAGTAAGACTGTGAACAAGAACTTTACAAATGCTTCATGGTCCTTCCCTTATTAAAGTAGTTCTATTTGTATTATAAATAGAAGCACACATTTGGAAAGAATCTCTTAGATAGCTTATTTAATTGTGATAGTTAACTGGTTTAATTGTAAACAACTAGTTGAATAATAAATTATGTACATATATAAATACTGAAAGGGCACTATTTCAGTTCACAAAGGGAATTTTTACTTTAAATATACAAAAAATACAGACAAACTATACAGTCTTTCCAGTAGGAAAATACTAACGTATACTGTGAAAATTAATAAAGCGAAACCACTAAAACGGAGCTGGGAGACCAGCCAGGGGAGCTCTCGGTCCTACCGCTTCTCATGAACCGCAGACACAACAGGAAAAGATGGACACTGCATTTTTACCACCCAGCAGGAGGAAGAAAGACTCCACTGCCACAGTTCCTACAACCTTCCCCTCCCCCATTCCCTATTCCCCATCCCTACCAGCCTCCACCAATGAGACAGCCCAGACAATGCAGCCAATGAAAGAAACTCACAGCTCAACCAAGGAAAAGCCACCATGGTTCCAACTCCCAGTTTACTCCAGTGGACTTCTTTGTTTATGACAGCCTTCCCAACCTTCCCTTTGCCTCTGGTAAAAGGGCTCATCCCCTCTGTTCAGCTGATTAGTTTAAGAGTTTTGCCTTAGGTTGCCTACCCTGATTACAAGTCTCTGCTATTCCCAAATAAAGCTTGCATTTATTTATTCATTTATTTATTTATTTTTCTGCTGGTAAAATAACTGGCAGTTTCATTTTTAAGGTTAACGATACTGTGGAATACAACTGTGGCCTTGTGGTAGTATCCTATCTGCGTCCCATAAGCTCTGTGAAATGCTTGCTGACATACTGTCTGCATTTCAAACAATGCTTAACTATGTGCCAGATTTAAATTATAATTTACATTCACCAATATAAGAGTGCTCTCAAAAAAAATAGTTTAGTATTTGGCACTACTGAGATATAATTGACAAAACCTTAAAGTATTTTAAGTGTACATGATGATCTGGTTAAAATATTTTTTAAATGAAACTCATCTATGGGTGTAGAATAGTTTTGTGTTTATGTGTAATCTTTACCCAAATCAACTTCAGTTTTATCTGGAGTTAATGAAAAAAAAAAAAAAAAGTAAAGCAGGGGCTTTCATATTTTCTGTGTAAGCTTCTACTTAAAGATAATAAAAGATAGAATCTACCCCAAAACATTTGTTGATACAAAATGAAAAAATCCTTTAGAATCTCAAAGAGTAAGAAAGAGAGTTTTATTCAAGCCCAAGTTTGGACAGCTGCCCAGGAAATACGTTTTTCACTGGGAAGAGAGTGTTCCAGAGAATGAACAGTTTTCAAGCAGTTACATACTTTTTACATCTTGTCAAAGCTCAAAATATTATAGAGCACATAGGCAAGACTCATGAGTTTTAATGTCAAGGAGTGCAGGGAATGGGAGCCATTGATGGGTATCTTAAGGACAATAGGGCTTTCCTTTAGGCTACCCACAAAGCAGGTGCACAATGTATGCTTGGTGGGCTGTAGCAAGGCTTTGGCTTAAACAAAGTTTATGTATAGTCATGGTGACTTAGAAGAACATCTAAAATGGCTTCCCTTATGTCTCAGGCCTTTAGAGAGTTTTTTCTCTCATCATAACTTCAACAGTAGACAAAGTATTTACATCAATATGTAAGTGGTGGCAGAATATTTTGAAGTATCAGCAGAGATTCTCTTAATTTTTCTTTCTTTTTTAAGACCTTGGTCTTTCCCCCCATTCACATACCTAAACTACAGGACATTTATTACTTCAGATAGATGATTTTACAGTAAAGAAAAACCATTTGGGATTCTAAAGGCAAAATCTAGAGTATGAACAATTTTGAAAGAAAAAGAGCAGAACTTCCTAAGTCTCTGCCATTCATTATGATGGTCAGAGATGTCCCTGATTTGATGGTGGTAGGTAGGGGACAGAAAAGAGAGTTAAAGAGTCAAAGGGAAGGTCAGCAAGGAAGAAGCAGAAATGCTGGCTCCTTGGGAAAGGTGGTACAAGCAGAAAGAGTTAGGGGTCTACAGAAAAAGAAAAACGTATCTTTCTTGATATAAGAAAAATCATTTTAGGGGTGCCTGAGTGGCTCAGTCAATTGAGCGGCCAACTGCTGGTTTCAGCTCTGGTCATGATCCTATTGGTTGTGAGATCAAGCCATACCAGGCTCTGTGCTCAGTGGGAGTCTGCTTGAGATTCTCTCCCTCTCCCCCTCCCCATTCGCTCATTCTCTCTCTGGAATAAATAAATCTTTAAAAAAAATAAAGAAAGAAAAGAAAAATCATTTTAGCTCCCTCCCCACCCCAACCATCTTATAAAAGAACATAAAAACAAACAGCCACTATCAGGCCAGGAGATAGCCTAATCATATCAGGGTAAAACTCCCAGAGCTGATTCACAAGTGAAGACTGACTTAAGGCGCACTCTTGAGTTTTTTTTCCTGGACCTAAACCTCTGTGACCACTCAAATACCAGGCAAAATAGAGCCAGAAAATTGATAATGTTGACGATGGCCCTTGTGATCTTGACCTGGACCCAGGAGCCTTAAGATGACCTTTGCCCCAATTCTATGCTGTATTCTCATTGAACAAGTACCTTCATAAACACGTACACACCCATGGCTCAAAACTTCCCATTTTGTTCAGGGAACAAAGATTTTCCCAAAATCTTTAGGAAAGATCCCCAGATTCCTCATTGCTTTAAGTAAAACCCTTCCTTTTCCTAATCTCTGGCTCTGTTGTGTCTTTTGGCTTGACACCCATCACGAGATGAGCCCAGTTTCAGTTCACAGTGGGTCCTGCTCCCTGTCCACAATAACTGAAATCCCAGATTGTTTGGGGATGGTTATAGATGCACCGAGAGATCACTGAATCTGTATCTAGCTATCTTTTAGGAAAGAACAATAGTTCAACTGAGTAAATTTGAAGATCTAATGGGCTTTATTAAGTGATTCATGAATCGAATTGGGCAGCATCCCATCTAGCCAATAGAGCGGAACTCTGAGGAGTTGTACAAAATGGAAAGGTTTTACAGGAAGAAGCATGAGGAGCAAGAAGTTATTAGCAAAGAAATAAAAAAGGACTTCTCAGGTAAAATCACCTTCCATCAGGAGTAGTTTAGAGTTTCTTATTAGTTATATCACCTCATCTTCCTTTGGGGGTACAAAGAAGCCCCATGTTTACCTTATTGGTGTTGATCCCAAAATTCCTGACTAAAGGGTTAAGACTACATTCCTAGAGGAGGCTGGGACTGCAATTAGATAGGTATTAAGTCCCAGTTTGGTTACTTGGCCTAACTGATGCCATTTGGGAACTGTGGTTTTCTTTCAAACACTTTCAAAGGCAGGTGGGCCAGGATCAAGTGTTCTAAGAAGCCACTATTCCTAGTACCATCACAAGATTGAGATCTACTTATGTGAAACACCAAAGTAAGAAGATATACAAAGGCTCAGCTGTCAGCTTGAGCCCCTCCAGAAATAGTTCTCAGACACGGAGGTCACAGCGAATAAAGAGGGGGGAGAGGAGAAGGTGAAAGCTTTGCAGATCTTAAAGTTCTTGGCAAATGGTCTGCAACTGACAGAGCCCCACCTTGGTGTGGGGGCAGAGGGATCATTTCAGGAGAAAGGGAGTACGAGGAAGAGACCCTCAAACATTAAAGGAGAAATCTGCATTTTAAAGTGATAGGCCAAGGGCCCAGAGCTGAAATGTGTGGAAGCACTACTCTGAAGGTCTGCATTATGCTTCCCTTGAGGGTGATGTGCAGAGCAAATGTGCCTGCCAACCAGGAATGCACCAGTTACTTAGCTAATTCTGGGCTAGAGCTCTGAGTTCAGCACCCCAGAGAAGCTCCTGAGTAAATATGCTTCGTTGCCTCTCCTAACCTGCAGAACCTGATGAAAGTTTGGGGAACTAAAAGGGAACAACTTCATGTTTTCCAATCTGTACTTTGCAAATAGTGCTTTTATATTTAAAAAAGAATCCAGGAAGTGCATCTTAAAGTGATGCTCATAAAATTAAACCTGGGACTCTCTGTAAATATCAGACAATCTAACTTTTTTTTTAATCTATTACACAGAAATTTTTAGGGCAGAATATCTACTACACAGTCAAAGAACTTGAGAGCTCAGAGCCACCTCACATCAGAAGGGGTATTTCAAATACAGACTTTGAGAGAGTTATAAATACAGATGGATGCTGAAAAAAAAAAATGGGAGCAAGGAAGTTTCAAAGAAAAACTGCACAAGCAAGGAAAATTTCACACAAGACTATTGCACTGGGGGTCGAGATTATTGCAACGACAGAGGGAAATTGAACTCTGTTGAAAGAAAAGGGAGGGGATAACATTAGGCTGCCTCAGTCAGAAGGCAGAACTGGGTTTGGAGGGTATTTGCAGATAAGTTCCCCTCCTAGCAGAGGGCAACCTCATAGGAATAGAGGAACTCAAGACTTGCAGTATCCTAGTCTGCTACTAGGGAAAAGAAGAAAGGGGCTTTTGTCTCCATCTCTGCCTGGGCTCTTTCTGGCACTGGTATGTTGCTTTAGGTTTAATGTATTTTTTCTTCAGAACAAAACAGAACCTTATTTCATAGTGTTTGTTAATTTCTGTAATTTCTCTGACTATAGCTGACTTCAAGCTATTATTTGATCACACTGAAATGGTAATTTGGGAAGAAATACAGTAAAGTCTTTGGAGGTAGCACCAGCCCACTCAAGTAAGCACACCACCACTGCCTTTTAGCCATACATACCGGCAAAAAACAAGAGAGAGAGACATCCAGAAATAATAATAAAATATCCTGTTGATCCCGCTTCTAATTAATGAGATTTTACACAATGCACAAAGAGAAGTTTAAGATATGAATAGCTTGGGGCACCTGGGTGGCTCAGTGGGTTAAGCCGCTGTCTTCAGCTCAGGTCATTATCTCAGGGTCCTTGGATGGAGTCCCGCATCAGGCTCTCTGCTCAGCAGGGATCCTGCTTCCCCCTCTCTCTGCCTGCCACTCTGCCTACTTGTGAATCACCCTGTCAAATAAATAAATAATTTAAAAGAATATATATGAAAAGTGTCTGGGGCGCCAGCGTGGCTCAGTCAGTTGTGCATCCAATTCTTGATTCTGGTTCAGGGTCCTGAGTTGGAGTCCCTCATTGGACTTAGCACACAGTCTTCTTGAAATTCTCTCTCACTCCGTCACTGCCCCTGGTCCTGTCTCTCTAAAATAAACAAAAAAAGTCTTTAAAAAACTATATAAACAGTATCCAAAAATGGAGTGAAAGACTGTTCCAGTTAAGCAATGTGGCCTTACTTTGACATTTACTTAAGTGTTGGCTTCTGCAGGACCCTAAAATTAACTGAATTTTATTTGTAACCTTTACCATGCCCACCGTGCCACAACATGGACTTCTCCCACTCACAAAGTACATTCTAAACGTCATGGCTTTATGTTTTCACATTTAACAATAATTAAAATGAAATCAATGAACTATGCATATATTTACATTTTGAATTGCATGGACATGATAAGTAACTTTTTCAATAAAAAGTTAAGGGTGACAGCTTATTCAAAGCACATAGCAATAAGGAGTGAAATAAAAGCGTTAGAAAGTGTTCCCTTTTCATTCAATTAGGTAAATGAATTCCCACCTGGAAGGTGATGCTCTCACTGGAATAACTGTCATAGATTAATGGCAGCATTTCCAATGCAACCACTGATAAAGGATTTTTCTGTTTTTTAATACAGTACTCTTCGTAACGGGTGTTACAATCTTCCTACACAGTTCTTTTACACAGTGGTTTATTTTTTTCCATGTGCATAATTTTCATTTGTTATTCAAACAATGATGCTCTCTGAAGTACACTTAGATACCAGAGCAGACTGAAGATTGTTAATGAATTTTTAATTGTCATCATTTTTTTTTTTTAAGAATTTATTTGACAGAGAGAGAGAGAGATCACAAGTAGGTAGAGAGGCAGGCAGAGAGAGGGGGAAGCAGGATTCCTGATGAGCAGAGAGGCTCAATCCCAGGACCCTGAGATCATGACCTGAGCTGAAGGCAGAGGCCCAACTCACTGAGCCACCAGGGGCCCGTCATCATTTTACTTTAAACTTAATAATTATCAAGAGTTAAAAATCTCTCCATTCTACATTAAAGAATGTAAGGCCTTTGAAATTTTCTGTACAACTTCATGTTACTAGTTGCTACATTTTCCACTACCCTTGACAAACACACCAAACTCTTCTACCATCATTATGGTTAGGGATCAGCTGCTTGTCAAGTTGGGAAAACTTATTTGCAGAAGCAGAAGTGGATTTTTATTCTTTAAAGTGCAAAATATCATTTGTTCCTTAGTTTAAAATGAGTAAAAAGTCTGTTTAATTTTTTTTCCCTTCTTTATATCTCTATTATTTGTTTCAGAAGAAAAATGTTTATTGTCAGTAGATACTAAGTGCCTCAGGAAAAATAGGATCCCTTGACAGAATGTCTTCTGCTGGATAAGGGGAAATGACAGACTAAAGTCATTTTACAGAGCAAAATTACCAAAATAAACTAGAGCAAGACACCTGAGATCTACTGAATGAGCGGCTGTGAAGTCAAGGCCACAGTCCTGTGCCCTCAAAGAATGAGACCTGGGAGAAGTAGGCAACAGGACCTAATGAATTCAATCCACTCCTACTTTCCAAGACTCAGATGCACTGAAAGGACACAAAAATGGATTTGTTACATTAAAACTTGATTTAATAAATTTTGGGGAGTTCTTACTGCTTACAGAGAGATACTACGTTTAAACACTCATATACATCAGAGGTGATGATCAGAATGGCAATCATCCATCAGAAAGGACAGCAGGGACAACACAAATTCAGGGTCCTAGTGGTGCCCTGCTATAGCAGGCTTAACTCTTTAGATACTGAATCATGGAGATCTGGGGGATTCCTGGTAGAAAGGGTTAATGAACATCTACCAGTGTCAGTATTTTATTATCCGTCCCTTCTAACTGAATCTAAGTCCTGTACCATATTTAATTTTGTGCACACCTGTTCCTTCTAGCAGATACTGCTAAGGTTCTTTTTTATTTTGTTTTATTTTATTTTATTTTATTTTTAAAGATTTTATTTATTTATATGACAGAGAGATCACAAGCAGGCAGAGCAGCAGGTAGAGGGGTGGGGGTGGGGGGAGCAGGCTTGCTGCTGAGCAGAGAGCCCGATGCAGGGCTCGATCCCAGGACGCTGGGATCATGACCTGAGCTGAAGGCACTGAGCCACCCAGGCGCCCCTATTTTATTATATTTTTAAGCGTGGAGCTTAACACGGGGCTTGAACTCATGACCCTCATGTCAAGACCTGGGCTGAAATCAATAGTTGGACACTTAACTGACTGAGCCACCCAGGCACCCCAATGACTAATGCCTATTTCCTTCCTATCCTCCTAATCCTGATACATTTTTAAACAGGAAATATTTCATCCTGTCACCCAAGCATAATTTTTCAATACTGTACACTTCTGTCTTCCTCTCACATCTCATATTTATACCCCCCATTCTCCTCCTCCCTCAACATATAACACCAGAGGAGATTTTGCTCAGCATTTTTCCTTTCATCTACTTAATATGCAAATAAAATAACAGGTGTTGTACTGGGAGACAGGGAAGAAAGCCAAAGTGTTAGTACTCTTATGTGTCAGGATTCTTTTTACACACACAACTTTACTGTGATTGTCCTAACTGACCGAGAGAGTAACACTCGAAGGGCTCCTGAGTGTCATGGCACTGAATACGGATTTGTGAAGACATGAAGAGGAAATGGTTCTGTCTAGGAACAGATCCTCACTTGACACCTCTGTCTTCCCCTAGTCATCGGTCCTGTTTCACATTATGTAGTAGGACGAAGTTACAGCCAAATATCAGACTTGGAAAGTAATTTTAAAAGAGGTCAAATTCCTTTAGGCTCGCAAGTGTTCAGTGCACATATTCTAGCAATGGCACTATCTTTATTCTTTTTAACTGAGTTCCCTAGTATGGGTGAGTCAGTACAAAGCTAGAGAGGTTTGTTTTGTTGTTTTTGTTTTTTTGTTTTTAAGTATGATTAAGTTCATTCAACAAACACTTTCAATACTGAAATATGCTGACACATAAATCACTCAAAATCCTTCTGGGAAGTAGGTAAGGTACAAGTGTATCAGGCACTGGTGCCAGTGCCAGATTATTAAGAATGTTAGACAGGCAAAAGGATTATAATAGGGTAATGGCAAGTGCAATGACAAGGGTGAAAGTCTAGGGTATTAGCTGTAGGAAAACACAGGATGACGGCCCATACAAGGGCAGAGGATAACCATGGAAGGCTTTTTGAAGGTATGGATGCTGAACTGAGTGAATATCAGTGAGACTTCCAAAGTGAAGACAGAAGAGATGTCCCAAGCATTGAGTACTGAACATAGTGATAAAGGAAATAGTCTGTAAAGCTATAAAGGTATAAAGGGACAAGGAAAACCTGAGTCTAAATTCTCTGGTTTAATAATTATTGGGTCTGAGCAGATAACTCTTCTTCCATAGACTTAATACTCTTGGGCAGCCTTAGAACGACAGAAAGAAAGAGAAAGAACACTGAGCAACATGTAAGTACTCAATAAATGATATTTCACCTGTAAAATCTTGGTGATGCCTTCAGGGGACTGTAAGGATTTCCACATACTTGGAGTGAAATTATTTAAGTTAGGAAATGATAACAAGGCAGAAAAGAGAGTTGAGAGTGAACAGATTCACTTACAGAAATGACTACCTGTTGTTGAGCACTGTGGTTTTCAGACAAACACACTGATGCACAGTTTGAGGTACAAAGTCTTTGTGAGGGATCAAAACTATGAAGGGAAGGATGAAGTGGGATAGGAAAGACAGAAGTCACTCGCCATAAGGCAAGGCAACTCTCAACTAAGCAATGCTTTTTAGAGCTGGGTGTGTAGGCAGAGATGGTCCAGTCTTTCTACCTCTGCTTCCTTCATTTTCTACATGTGGGCTGCCCCAGGAGGGCATGACTTCAGAAAAAGCACCTTACAGTTACTGAGATGAACAGTCTCTGCACTGTGGCATCAACTCCCTCCCTGAAGGGAAACCCAGGAGGTATATCTCTGCATCTGTCAAAAGAGTGTTCCCTAAAACCATGTCCCCCTCTCCTTCTGGGTAAAGGAAAAGTGGGCTCTTCTCAGCCCCCTGAGAGCTGGACAGAGCACCTGACTCTGTAGACAATGAAGACTCCAAGTATGAGTCTTCTATTTCTCTCCTCCTATACCGTGTTCTTCAAAGAGACTCTATGTTCCAGATGGGGCAGCTGTAAGACAAATGAGCCTCCATCCCCTAGCATGGCCAAGGGGCTTACATGGACATGATTCAGAAGAGTTCAACCTCCAGGTACAATGTACTGAGGAATTGTTAC
Organism: Mustela nigripes; assembly: GCF_022355385.1. Classification (NCBI taxonomy): domain Eukaryota; kingdom Metazoa; phylum Chordata; class Mammalia; order Carnivora; family Mustelidae; genus Mustela; species Mustela nigripes. Next base: position 139,208,108 of record NC_081568.1, read on the forward strand.
AGGAATTAAGGAAGATGGTGGTATTATCAGATCTGACTTCAGAAAGATCAAATGGGCTACCATATGTAAGATTCTTTGAAATGGATGAAGCTGGAGACAGAAACCTTCTAAGCTGCTGTTTGAGTGAGATAAAATGGATAACAAGGGGAAAGGATTTACAATCAAGGGAGAAAGGGAAGCTACAGTGAACCACTATACAATTTGATGACAGATTGGACAGAGGGCAAAATAAGCAGTCTGGGGTGTGAGACTGGTGTCATTCACTGTTATTTCCATCAGAGAGACTCTCATAGGATCAAAATGGCAACTAGTATTTACCAAATGCTACTGTGCACAAGCTATTGTGCTAGTAATAATCACTTTGCACACCTTTCTCTATTTCCTCAGTAGTCATTAGGCATCCCTTCTATTTTGCAGGCAGAATCACAACTTTACTTAGGAACTAGTTTTTTAATGTACCTTTACAGGTCTTCCCCATCCTGTTGAGTAAAATGTCAATGCAACTATGCCAACTGTTATAATTTTATTTCCCTTGTCAGTGATTTTTTAGACATGGTTATGTGACAGAAAAAAAACAAGACAAAGAGGAAAGCCTTGTGAGAGACTTCTGGGATCATTTTCCTCCTAATTTAAAAAGCGGGAAAAAAAACAGGGACTTGCTCATTCCTGCCTTTGGCCATTGCCATGTGAGGCCCCTCTTCTGGGAGCTTCTCTGTATTCTTGTTGTACCCAAAGGGGAAAGGCTAGAGACTTCCAGAGAGAGTGACCAGAAGCCCTCACAACACGGAGCCACTGAGCTGACCCACTGTGATTACAGCCTATCCTGAGACTTATTATTGGAGGTAGCACATTTTTCCCATTGTTAAATCAACTTTTAGTTTATTCAGTTACTTGCAGCTAAAGGATCCTAACTGATATAAATGCTTTTATGTTCTTATCTATGCTTGAAGAAGGTAGGTGAAGGTAAAAGGGAACAGTCCAAACTGCCCAAATCTGTGAAAGTAGAGATCCTCTTACAGATTTAATAGTTATCTCAGGCAGTTACAATCTCAAGTTTTCTCCTCAATTATAAGATATCCTTCCTTCGTTTTGGGGGGCCTGAGTGGCATGGTCAGTTAAGCCTCCAATTTTTGGTGTCAGCTCAGGTCATGACCATAGGGTCATGAAATCAAGTCCCTCACAGGGCTCCATGATCAGAGCAGAGTCTGCTTGAGATTTTCTCTCTCACCTCTCACTCTTTCTCTCTCACACACACCCTCCCTCCCTCTCTCTCCCTTTCTCTCAAATAAATAAATCTAAAAAAGAAGAGATATCCTTTGTTTCACAGGATCTCAGGCACAGTTATTTTCTCAAATTGTGCTATGACCCTTAAATATTTCACTGTCTCAACTCACCATGTTGGGGAGAGTGCCATTAGTTCTGAATGGTTGTTAGTGACTGCTCAAGAACTGACTACTGAAATTCAACCTTTCATTAGAGACTGGTGTGCAATTTTGTGACCTCTAACAGGACCCTATGCTCTGCACATCACAGGACTATTTGCAGTGGTTGTTACTGGGGCTACCAACCTTTGCAGCACTGTATTCTTTTCAACAAAATGTGTTGTGAACAAATTCTCAGATTCTGTGTTTTGTTTCCAGCCTCATTAGTGGCTTAAATGAAATCATTCCTTTCATTGGAAGAAAACTGTCTATTTATCTTCAACAAAAACAACCTCAAATAGTGTAACCTTTAGAAAATGCATTCTTTTAATATTAATTTTATAGTAGTTCTCCAATGAAGGCAAGATATTCCTACAGGATACACAAAATGAAAAAATCATGTATTCAAAACCAAAACAACAACAAAAAGCAATCAGAGACTTTTAAACAAATGTTAACCTTAACCAAATCTTCTTCAGCTGAGTTTATTCTTTTTTTTAGTCCTACAATGAGTATTAGAACATAGAGAACAATGATAGCAATACATTCCCTGAGCATGATGCTGTATTTCTGAAAATGAGATAACTGTATTAAATGCCAATCTCTCCACTTGAAGCTTGGACCCCATGTCTTCTCACCTTCTCAGAATCCTCAAACACTCCCTCTCCTGAACCAATTATTTCTCGACTTTTGATAGACTGTTACAACAAACAAGTAAACATGCACTAACATTGTTTTCTTTGAAATAAACCAAATAAAACCTGTCTTGACCTTAACCTCAATTATCTTCCTATCAGGGCTCCACTTTTCCCCCATTTCACTGTAAATTTTCTTGATAAACTTAGAATCATGTGATAGGATCTTCTAAATATACTCCAATCAGCTTTCCATCCGCTCTATTTCAGAGAGAAATCTTATCAAAGTCACTAAAAAATTTGTCTAGAGATCACTGTTCTTTCCTTATCTTTAACCACAACTATCCATTGATTTCAGCATGGTTTCACATCTTTCTCCTAAAACTCTCTCATCTCCTGATATCCAGGACCTCACATGCTTATGATTAACTGCCTACCTTATTAGCTGCTTGATCACAGGCTCCTTTCCTGGTTCTTTTCCTCCTGCTGAACCAAAAAATGCTCTGGGCTCTCTTATCAGCTCTAAATATGCTTTCTCTAGGGGACAGTTTTTCAAGCCTATGGCTTCAAATAGAAACTATTTGAATAAAAGTGACTTCCACTTCTGTACCTTTAGATACAAATATGCCCTAGAACTCTAGACTCATGCATTAACACCCTGGTTGACATTTATCTGCAGGTGTTTCAATAAGCATCTTAAAATTAACAAAGCCAAGACAAAACTCTTGATTCTCTGCAAGATCCAACAACCAAACTACCTACTACCTCAGATTAACTTTCCTGAATAAACAATTCCATCCAAGTTCTCACACCAAACTCTAGGATTTTTGCAGATTTCTCACTATCCTTCAGAGATCCCCAACCTCAAATATACCTACAAAATGGTCAACATACCATGTACAGTTTTTCCTTAAAACATTTCCGAAATCTATTTTTGGTTCTCCATCTCTGCTACATAAACCACCAGTGCTCAGATTATTCACAGCACTAGAGCTGGCCTCTCTGCTTACGTTCTGTCACTACACTAGATTTTTTGTTTTGTTTTTTACTTACTAAGTTAACTTCACTGAACTATGATTTATACACAATAAAGAGCATCTATTTTAAGTTTACAATTCAATGTGCTAGTCAAATGTACCTCCCCATATAATCATTACCCATTCAAGATATGGAATATTTCTAACACCCCTCAAATTTTCCATGTAGCCATTTGCATTTTACCTTCCCTTGCTCCTGGGCCCAGGGAATAACTGATAAACTCTCTGTTACTGCCTATTAGTTTTACCTGTTCTGCAAATTAAATATGCAAGGATTTATATAATATGTGCTCTTCTGTGTCCTAGATGGTCCAACATTACACTTTATGATCAATCAATGCTACATGCCTAAGTAGTCTGTTCCATTTTATAGTTTGGATATACCACAATTTAAGAAAAAAAAAAAAAAGCAAAGAAAACCTTGGTGACCTTAGAGGATAAAAGCACTAAGTAGAGTATAATAAAAAAAATAAACATCATCACAATGAACTCCCTAAAAGTAATGTAATACAGAGCCAGGGAGATGATGTTAGGAAACCCACTATTAAATCATCCATTCTAAAAAACCATATGATCAAGGGAATGTACTTCAATGGGAAATTTTCAATACGAAAATACTGGGATGCATAAGTGCTGTAAGCATAATTAGTAAATGGACGGTGAGTTCATGGGAAAAGAGATTATGTTTTCTGAGATAATCACACATGGGTGACTTATGCTTAAAAATTATACAAAATCACTTGAAATTTCTCATAAAAATGCCAGGTATCTGAGGCATTCCCATTAAACACAATTTTCTTCTCCAGATAAGGAATGGAAAATTAGTCATAGGGTATTTACAGGTAATGTAGTTAGTACTAATGTAGTATTAAGTGGTCAGGAAGTCCTACTTTCAAACTGAAATTGGTCCTACCAGCTTTAATAAGTGATGTGTGTACTTCTCAAGTCTAGATAACCATTAGGGAGTCATTTCCAAAATATGCCAATACTTAAAGTGCAACCAGATGGAAGGTGCCCCAAAGAAATGTTCCAGGTATTTTTTCAGTTATTTGTTAATTTGTTTCACTTGTTGAATATACTCCTTAAAATAGTGCATCCTCCATTTTTGGTTAATTATCCTATAAATTTCGATTATGTCTTGCTGATTAACATTTTATTCAAGTCTTTTGCATCCTAGGTAATTTCCTGTAGAAACTTTGACTGTAAGGTGGACTTGTCTAATTTTGTTTACAGGTACTTTCAGTTTTGCTTCATATGTTTAGGAGTCTCTGAACATCATTTCATCATGATGTTCATCTGTTCATCTGTGTATTAGGTACACAGAGTTTAGAACTGTTCTATTTTTGTGATGAATTGATACTTTTCTCTTTATGGAATACCCCTTCTCACTTTTGTTAATATTCCTAGTCCTGAGGACTTATTTCCTATTGAAGCAGATTTTCCCATCTTTTTACTATTAAACTATCTACAACTTCATATTCAAAATGCATTTTCTCTAGATGAATCCACCATAATATTCTTTGGCTTTTAGTTGGACAATTTAGAGCATTTATAATTAATCTAATTATTTATATGGTTGTTCTTAAGTATACCATCTGGATATTTGTTTTTCAATTTGTCCCACATATTTTTTTGTTCTCTTTCCTTGTATTCTTTCTGATTATTTAAATATTTTCATTATTCAATTTCTCTTCATGGTATTCTCAAGTTTATAAAGCAGGAGTTCTATAGTTTGTAGTGTGCATCTCATCACTGTGTACATTCAAGTAATTTTATGGCATTTGAAGATTGGAATTATGTAACATAATTTTTTACCTCTGTTAAACCTACTTTTGTTTATACTGTTACTGTCAATTTTCATCTACACATAACTTCCACAAATACATTACTTTTTAACTCAAATAATAAAACATATTTTAAAGAAACTGAAAAATGAGGGAACATTTTTATTTACCCATATAGGGACTTATTTAGTGTTTTTCATTCTTTGTCTTCCATTCCTTCAGCCTGAAGAAATTTAAAATTTCTTCTTGTGCAGACCTTCTGGTGATAAATTCTCCAAAGTTTTCTTTTCCTGAACATCATTTCAGGAAACATCATTTCATCATGAACATCATTTATTTTATTTTATTTTCATTTCTGAAGGATATTTTTTCTGGATATAGAACTCTAGATTGACACATGACAAAAAGTCAACCACGTTCTTGTATCTATTCCCCTCTATTTGATCTCCCTTGTTCTCTCCACTTTTAAAATCATATTTCTAATAATGATTTTATGGAATTTGAGTTTGAATTATATGTTTTGGAATTTTTTATTCCCCTGACTGGAATTTTTTGAATATCTAAGACATGTGGCCTTACCATTTTGAGCAAATTTGGAAAAAAGAAGTCCATTATTTCTTCAACTTCTATCCACCCCCTTTCAGAACACAAATAACACTAATAACACTACTGTTAGAATTTTTAGAACCATTTTCCAATTCATGGAAGCTATATATATACATGTATGTATATATATATATATATATGTATATATATATATATATATATATTTCCCCTTTAATGCTTCTGTATAGGCAATTTCTATCACTGTGTCTTTTATTTCACTGATCTTGTTATTCAGTGTTTAATCTGCAGAAAAATTTATCAATGCACATATATATTTGTGGTTCTTGACATTCCATTTTAGTTCCTCTTTAATATTTATTTGTATATTTACTCCAGTTCTTGAATGATCTGGATATTTCCTTTTCCCAGTATTCAGATACCTATATTAAAGGTCATGGGTCACTTTCGTGAAGCACAGGGGAATTTCTACTGTGTATCTGCGCCAGTGAAAAATGATACCTCATCACACACCTAACCTGTCTTTCAGTCAGTGGGTTCATGGTCTAAAAACTGGATCACATCTAGAATCTGGGAAAAGACTGTGACGTTTTAATGGGCAGCTTTGCTTCTTCACTACCAATTTTTTTATTTATTTTGATTGTATATGTTATGGAAATCCCTTGTTTGTTGTCTATTCATTTCTTCTTAAAGAGTAATATATTCTGCTAACCCTCTCCTTACCTCATTGTGAAGCAAGCCTCTTCTGTCTGTGAAGCAGATCTTGCCACCCACTGTGATAACTGCACTTACCTTGCTTTTGATTATTAAACACCAACATCTCCTCTTTGTTATTTTGAGATGCAAGCATACTAATTGGTATCAGGATGACCAGTTCTAAAACAGCACCCCTACTGTCATTCTTTGCCTAGAAAGAAGAGCCCTCACTGAGCTAATTTTTTATTCCCCTTTTACCAGCTCATTCCTTATAGCACTGTTGACTGGAATGTCCTCAAGGCCTTTCCATAATACACTATCAGCTGTTTATCCAACCTTTTGTAATATATCCTGCCCACCTCTCTGGGTTGTTTAATTCTTTCTCTTGCCATCCACCCTGAAATTTCTGGAAATTCTACTACATTTACTTTGGATCAGTCTTTGTTCCATGTTTCCAACAGTAATCCTAGGAGAGAGTTAGCATGATCTCCTAGGTTGGATGCCAAAATATTAAACTCTTTTCCACAGTGTATTGCTCCCACATTGATATACTTTCCTTTCCCCAACTTTCTTTTCTATGCTGCTTCTGCTTCATTCAGCACCCCCAGGATCTGATCCTGTGTATTCTTGTCTTCTCATAGTATATTGGTATGTGTAGCCAGATCATGCAGCAACTTCAGCATATGGTTTCCCTTTCCCTTAACAAGCCTAATACTTCTCCAGATGGGTGTTCTGGGATTTGTGCCAGTACTGCCTTAGACTGGGTTCCCCAAAAATGGGTTTTTTTAAATGAGAAAGCTGACCAGACAGTGCTCTTAGGAAGTTCATCTGAGAGAGTGTGAGAAAGGCAGACTTTGGGAGAAAGAGAAGCTGAACCATGACATAGTGGCAACTGAGCCTTTAGCCAATCTGCAGAAAGTTCTCAGGCTTGGGTACCCTTTAGAGTTGTCCTAAAATCAGTTAAGGATGCCAGGTCTTCAAATATCTCCATCATCCCATCACTGTCCACAGGTTGTCTCCCCACACTTCCTTCCCCATTCCAGGAAGGAATGTAATTTTCAACAAAGCAGCTATTTATTGTTGCCAAATAAAAAAATCCAACGAAGGCTTTAACTTTGGTCTATTGCATCAGCAGCTGGTGGACAGAGGCTTTGACCCTGAAGACGTGCCCTGGGTGGGACACGTAATATCCACTACAGACATACTTAAACATTCAAAGGAGTTCCCCAGCTTCTTCTGATTTCCATAGCTATGTCTACAACTGCTTGATGCTTAGACAGTCATCTTGGTCAAATTTAGCACTTGCTACTTCATTCTAGTTTTTCTATTTCCTATCTGTTTATGGCATCACTATTCACCTTGGTAAACAAGACAAAACTCTGGGATTCATCCTTTAATTCCCCCATTTTTCTGTCTTTAATTTACGTGTGTGTATCGTGTGTATTTGGAATGCCCTTTCACCCTCTTCTCTACAGAGTAAAATTTTATTTGCCCTTCAAGGCCAACCTTGGATACCACTTCCTTTCTGGAACTATCTTCGGTTGTTATTAGCAAAATTAATTATTCTGTCCTCTAAGCCACTAATGTAGTTTGCATATCAGGCTACTCTTGTAGGGCTGCCCTAACAAATACCACAGCCTAGGTAGGTGGATGAATCAAGAGGAATTTATTCCACACAGCTCTGGAATCTGGAGGATCAGGAATGAGCAGCCAGCATAACCAGACCCTGGTGAAAGCTCTCTTCCCAGCTTGGAGATAGCCACCTTCTCATATTTTCGAGTGCAGAAAGGGAGAGAGAGTAAATTCTCTGCTGTCATGTCTTACAAGAGCACTGATCCCAGCATGAACCCCACCCTCATGATCTCATGTAAACTCAAGACCTTCGAAAGGCTCCATCTCCAAAAACCAGCACACTGGGGATTTGAGCTTCAACATATGACTTCATGGGAAGGAGGCAGACACAGTTAGTCCACAGCATATTCTGTAAGAGAGTCCTCTTACATGAACACCACACTGTGTTAATGTAAGTAGTGTACATATATAAATTCTCTTTAAACCATAAATTTCTAAAATGCAGGCACAGTCTCATTTCATTTTGATCTCTGGTAACTAGTACAGAGACAGCTATTGGGTTATGCTTAAGGCTTATCTACTGAATTACAAATAAATCTATATTATTAGTGTTCCTTTTCAAATATGAAATGCCTAGTCTCATTTCTCATTCTATGCTTTTTATCTGCTGGTAGCTTGCCAATATCGAGATTCTGGTAGTGATAAATGAGTTATGCTTACTGGGCAGACCCTATTCTGTACTCGCAGAACACAGTGCTTGCTCCTCACATCACTGTCCACAAATGTGAAAAGTTAAATGTTTACTGAGCTCCCTGGCACTTTTCACTTCAGTTACAGAAGGATACAGTCTATGCAGGTCCTATTTACCACTATATATCCTACGCCTAGTACCATGCCTTATACTAACAAGGCATGATATAATTTTTTATCAAGTAATAGACATGTATATATTGAGCTTCTAGCTATGGAAAACAGAGCTATAGAAAAAACAAAACATTTCCAATATTCACCAAGAAAATATTTTAGATAGACTAGCTTGAGTACTGACTTTAAAGAAAGAAAGAAAGAAAAACAAGCAGTGATTCACACAGAAGCAGCACTAAGAAAAGAAAGGGCCAGCTTTCTCTGAGAAAAAGCATGTAGACTTCAAGGCTAACCTGAGCAAAAAGTGAGGCCTAAGTGGAGTTGCCAACAAGTTAACAAAACATCAAACAAAACGTTCCAGATATTGAAAACCGTGAATGCCCTAAATCAGAATTTAATCACATACAAGCACATGAATAGAAAAGATAAAGATTCTAAGGAAATAAATGTGACAATAAACACATTAGTAAGCATAGTGTTTTCTGAAGCCAATACCAAGTCTCTCCACACTGAAGAAAAAAAGACAAAGCCCTATGAAGGATTATTAGGGGATATATCTTTCACAAAATGAAAATAAGAGGCTGCTTACTAACTGTCACAGTCAATAATCAGAATACTAATTTATCAGCGGGTAGGAAAGTAGTAGGGATTATTATTTATATTAGTATGTTAATTTTAGCATTTATATGTATTTTCAAAAATGCAAAAACAATTAAAAATGACTTAATTTCAATCAGTTAGTGCACTTATTGTTATTAATCATGAAAATCATTTGCGCCTAGAACTGCCCATCCCATCTCTGTTTCATTCCTTGGCTGAGTCTCCAGTTGGCTACCAGCGAAGCTGTGTAGCACTGGTTCTTGCCAAGAGCACAGCTGATGGAGGAAATTGGGGTTTATAAACTAAAATCAATACTTGGCTTAAATTATGATATACACCCAAACCTCCATTAGCCAAAGGACAGTGATAAATACAACAAGCCTATCAGGTCCTCTGAAAATTGATGATTCAATAGGCTGATTTAAATAGGGATGACTCACATTCCAGTAAATCTTCATTACTGTGAGCAAACCAGGTTGTAACCTTTTAGTGTTCTCAGAAGAAATTGGTTATTGATCATGAACAAAAGTCATAGAATTTGATACAAACATAATGCAGTGAGAAACAGGAAAGTATCCTTCATGTTAATGGCACTTGACACTGCCACGGACCTTCTTTTGAAGTAATTCAGATGGACTTAATGGGATTTTCTCCCATAAGAAACATTTTCCAAACCTTGAAATTTACTGTGTTCATTCCCTGTGTTGTATGGCAAGATTTATTTTCTAGAGTAATGGCTTTAAGCCCATAGAGCTTTCTGCAGTTTTGGACTTATAACCTCCTTGTTCTTAGTTTTTACTTAGTTTATGATTAAATGAAATAGACCCTATAAATCTTCACAATTAATCATTAATTTCTTATAGGCTTCTTTTTCAGGCAATCTCCAAGTATTTTTCAGATAGGTTTAAGTGTATCAGCAACCTGTTAGAAAATACCAAGTAGAGACACCTAAGTGGCTCAGTTGGTTAAGCATCTGCCTTCAGCTTGGGTCATGATCCCAGGGTCCTGGAATGGAACCCAGCAATGCATCAGGCTCCCTGTTCAGCAGGGAGTCTGATTGTCCCTCTACCTTTGCCTCTCCCCCCTGCTCATGCTTGCGCGCACGCACTCGCTCTCTCTCTCTCTGACAAATAAATAAATATACTTTAAATAAATAAATAAATAAAACAAAATACTAAGTTAAATTGTCCTTTGCTCTATCTCCAGGCTTCTGGATTATAGTTTGTTAGACTTTTTAATGACATATCTTTTTGCATTAGTTGTTCCATTCAACTAACAATAAACGTGTTGGTATTAAAACAAGAAGTGAAAGAAGATTTTAAGAAATACTTCCTTTTTAATGATGAATAATATATTCAAATGGCTCAGTTTAGGCTGAGATTGAATAGGATCCTCTCCTTTACTGCCTTAAAACACAGAAATTACAAATAAAATAAAACACTGGGTAAATATCCTTACTACAAAATACCAATGAAATACCTTGTAATTAAGGTCTAATTACAAACTCTCTGTGTCAGCTTAAAAACTAATTTCCAGTTTAGGCAGAAATTCATCCATATGAAAATACAATGTGAGCTCAAGTTTTTGTTCTTAAATTAAAATGTAGAAATATTTTGTCATGTCATTTATTAATATATAGCAACACTGTAAGCAAGATAACAGTTAAAGCTCATAAATTCTACAGAGAGTCAATAATGATGCATTACTCTGCAAAGCTTGACTCATAAACATAATTAGCCTTCTTTTTGCCATGAAACATATACTATCTCAATTCAACCCTATGTACATTTGTACAATAAATACATTACTTGAATATTTAACTACATTACTTAAAAATAAAATCAGAAATAGTATGCATATTGTTTGATCAGAACACAATTAACAACTTAGAGAAACTTAGTAAAATAGATCAAGGAAAAGGAGAGAAAAGTGAAGTTATCAATATTGGGAAGGAAGAGGGGTATTTTTATAGATAACTTTGGCCCTAAAAAAAGTAACAGACTAATTGATCAACTTTATGTTAATAAACTTGACAAGAGAGATGAAATGGGATAATTCTTTGGAAAATACAACTTACCAAATTTGACATGGAAAGTTATAGAAAGTTTTGATATCATTTTAAATAAATCCAATTTGAATTATCAGAAATATTTCCACAAAAATGCTATCATTCCAATGATGAATTCCATCAAATTTACAAGGAATAAATAGCACAACTTTACAAAGACATACCCAAAGATTATAGTGGAAGAAACACTATCCAATTAAATTTTTGTGGCCATTATAACCCTAATACCAAAGCTGGACAAAGACAATATAAAAGAAGATTACATAGACTCAAAGAAATTCTCAGGTACAAACTGAATCCAACATTTAAAAAGAAAATATACAATGATTAAGCTGGATTTATCTCTGGAATGCAGTTAGTTTAACATCTGAAAATCAACTAATGTAATACTAGATCTAAGAATAAAGGAGAAAAACTATATGTATATTTCAACAGTCACCAAAACAAACCAAATTAAACTCACAATCATAATAAAAAAAGAGGAATAAAAAGGGAATTTTTTCACTTTGCAAGTTGAGACCACATATAACAGCAGAGAACTGAACTTTCACTCCTGAAGATCAGTAACACAGTAGGCATGTCACATATACTGCTGGTTCTAGGCAATCCACTAAGATTATAAAAAATAAATAAAAGATACAAAGATCATCAAGGAAGAAAGAAACTGTTCCTGCATTTGTAAATGATATTACTGCCTATGTAGGTAATTCTTCTAATTTTCAAAACAAGTATCTCTAATAAGTAAGTTTCAGAGGAAGATTTCCAAGCACAGTCAAAATACAAAAATCAACTGTATTTCTCTGTCATTGCAGAAAACAATTGGGAAAGGAAATTTCAAAAGACATTATAGTAGTGTCAAATAAAATATCATACTTAGAGTAAACTTCTCAAAAAATACAGGATCTTTGCACCAAAAACATTGCTAAGACAAGTAAGACACAAAGAAATGAAACGATAGACCTTTTTCATGTATTAGAAAACTCAGTATTGTTAAAAATGAAAACTATTCGTTATCTTGACCTAAAATTAAGCACATATCCAATCAACATTCCAGTGGTCTGTACTGTAAAAACTAACAAGCTAGTTCTAAAACTTAAATGGAAATGCAAAGGGCTTAAAATAGCCTAAATAATTTGGGGGGGGGGGGGGACAAAGTTGGAGGATTTAACTACAGGGACTTAAAGTTTAGTATAGAGATACAGGTATCAAGACAATGAGGCACTGGCCTAAAAAAAGGTAAATAAAATTAACAGAACAAAGCAGAGTCTAGAAACAGACCCACAGTTATAAAGTCAACTTGAATCAAAGTAATTCAATGGTGGGTAAAAGTAAAATCTTTAAAACACATGATACTGAAATAGCTAGGTATCAATACTGGGGGAGGCAAGACAAAGGTCTTAAATCTTAACTCACGCCAAATTCAAAAAGATAAATTTGAGACGAATTACAGTCCTAAAGTAAAAGGTAAAATTATAATACTGTAAGTGAAACCATAGTAGAACATATTTGTTGTAAGAATAGATAAATATATCTCTAAGAGGACAAAGAAGGAGTTCTAAAAAAAAAACAAAAAGCAAATGGTAAAGCTTCAAAAATATGTTAATCAAAAAACACTAGAAAGAAAGAAAAGGCTTAATCACAGACTGAGAAAAAATGTGGCAAATATACATCTGATGCATTTGTATCTATCACATATAAAGTAATTCTACAACTCATTAATTAAAACAAGTAATCCAATAAAATGCAAGAAAACTACTTACATAAACACTTTATAAGGAAAGGTATATGAATCTCAAATAAGCCATGAAAATATGCTCAATGTCATGTTTTATTAGTCATCATGGAAATTCAAATTAAAATTATAACAAATATGACCATATATCCACTAGAATGGTAGGATTAGATTTAAAAAAAAAAAAAAGCTAAAAGACCAACAACTCAATAGCAGAATTCTCATGTCCAGTATAAATATAAAATAGTACAATCGTGTTTTTAAAAATGGTGGTTTCCTTCAAAGCTAAGTATACAACTACTTTATAACCCAGAAATTCTAATTATAGGTATTTATCCAGAAGAAATTTTTAAAAATGTATGTTCACAAAAAGAGACAAAAATAGAAATACACATAGTGCAAATCTAGAAACAATCCAAGTGATCACTAACAGAAAAATGGATAAACAAATTAATTGTAGTAGAGTCCTGCTACTACTTAGCACCAAAAGAAGCTAACTGTGTATACATAAAACAACATGTCTGAATTTCACAGACATGCTAAGAAAAAGAAGCTGGACACAGAAGAATATATAGTTAATGGTTCTATTAACATGTACTTCTACAAGAGTGAAAAACTAATCCACAGAGAAGAAAGCCAGAGAAGTGATCATCCCTGCGTGAGTGGAGACTGAGGGTTAGGGACACAAGGGAATGTCTATGGCAATAGAAATATTACATTATCTTGACAAGGCTGTACACTAATCAAACCTGTCAAACTCTACACTAGATCTGTTACACTAAATAAGCCTACCCTGAAAGATTACAATCACACAAAGTCCATTAAAGTTCACTCTCGTTGTACAATCTATGGGCTTTTGTTTTTTAGATTTTTGTATTTTTTTTATTTTTAGTAATCCCTCCACCTAACATAGGTCTCCAACTCTCACCCCCTAGATCAAGAGTCACACGCTCTACATACTGAGCAAGCCAGGCACCCCTAGGGTTTGAACAAATGTATACTGACATGTATCCATCACTATAGTATCACACAAAATATATTCACAGCCTTAAAATTCTCCACTCTACCTATTCATCTACCCCACCCACCAACCCTTAATAACCGCTGATCTTTTCAATGTCTTCACAGTTTTGTCTTTTTTTTTAATGCAAGAAATAATAGCATTTTTTATACATATAGGAATGATTCAACAGATGAAAAAATGAAATAATGATACAGAACAGAGAAGGGATGCTTCTTGGAATGATAGCCTTAAGTAGAAGAGGCAAAATGTGCAAAAGTAGAGGAATTAGCTTTAGATGAAAGCACATATGTATCGTTTGTAACAGATATGAAGGCAGAGTACATAGGTGTAGATACCTGTAAATGGGCCAACTTAAAGGCAGGAATCTATGGAAGCTTCTGAGAGATTCAGGTTCTCAAGTAGGATTCAAAGTCATCAGCTAAGAATGAAGATGACAAGAGACATACTAATGATTTGTGGGGGAAGGAGAAAATAGAACATGAGTGGAAAAGAGAAGCAGAAAAAGATTTCCAGAAAGTATTAAAGCCTCTTTTGTTCTTTTTGTTTAGGAATTTACAATGGAATGAAAAAATGTGGTTGTGGTTTTGTTTCCTTTGCCTTTGGAGACATATCTTGAAAGAAGTTGCTGTGGCTGATATCGAAGAGATTACTGCCTACGTTCTCCAAGATTCTCATGGGTTCCTGCCTCACATTGAGGTCTTTTATCCATTTTGAGTTTATCTTTGTGTACAGTGTAAGAGAATGGTCGAGTTTCATTCTTCTACATATAGCTGTCCAATTTTCCCAGCATCATTTATTAAAGAGACTGTCTTTTTTCCACTGTATGTTTTTTTCCTGTTTTATCAAAGATTATTTGACCACAGAGTTGAGGGTCCATATCTGGGCTCTC
>NC_081568.1:139223093-139224930 GCF_022355385.1 Mustela nigripes
TTCTGCCTCACATTGAGGTCTTTTATCCATTTTGAGTTTATCTTTGTGTACAGTGTAAGAGAATGGTCGAGTTTCATTCTTCTACATATAGCTGTCCAATTTTCCCAGCATCATTTATTAAAGAGACTGTCTTTTTTCCACTGTATGTTTTTTTCCTGTTTTATCAAAGATTATTTGACCACAGAGTTGAGGGTCCATATCTGGGCTCTCTACTCTGTTCCATTGGTCTATGTGTCTGTCTTTATGCCAGTACCATGCTGTCTTAGTGATAACAGCTTTGTAGTAAAGCTTGAAATCAGGTAACGTGATGTCCCCAGCTTTATTTTTCTTTTTCAACATTTCCTTAGCGATTCGGGGTCTCTTCTGATTCCATACAAATTTTTGGATTATTTGCTTCAGCTCTTTGAAGAATACTGGTGGAATTTTTATTGGAATGGCATTAAAAGTATAAGTTGCTCTAGGCAGTATAGACATTTTAACAATGTCTATTCTTCCAATCCAAGAGCATGGAATGGTCTTCCATCTTTTTGTGTCTTCTTCAATTTCTTTCATGAGTGTTCTGTATTTCCTCAAGTACAGATCCTTTACCTCTTTTGTTAGGTTTATTCCCAGGCATCTTATGGTTCTTGGTGCTATAGTAAATGGAATCGATGCTCTAATTTCCCTTTCTGTATTTTCATTGTTAGTGCGAAGAAAGCCACTGATTTCTGTACATTGACTTTGTATCCTGCCACGTTACTGAATTGCTGTATGAGTTCCAGTAGTTTGGGGATGGAGTCTTTTGGGTTTTCCATATGAAAAATCATGTCATCTGCGAAGAGAGAGAGTTTGACTCCTTCATTGCCAATGTGGATACCTTTTATTTCTCTTTGTTGTCTGATTGCTGTTGCTAGGACTTCTAATACTATGTTGAACAAGAGTGGTGAGAGTGGGCATCCTTGTCGTGCTCGTGATCTCAACGGGAATGCTGCAAGCTTTTTCCCACTGAGGATGATATTTGCTGTGGGTCTTTCATAGATAGATTTGATGAAGTTCAGGAATGTTCCCTCTATCCCTATACTTTGAAGTGTCTTAATCAGGAACGGATGCTGGATTTTGTCAAATGCTTTTTCTGCATCAATTGAGAGGACCATGTGGTTCTTCTCTCTTTTCTTATTTATTTGTTCTATCACATTGATTGATTTGCGAATGCTGAACCATCCTTGTAGCCCAGGAATGAATCCCACCTGGTGATGGTGGATAATCTTTTTAATGTGCTGTTGGTTCCTGTTTGCTAGGATCTTGTTGAGAATCTTAGCATCCATATTCATCAGTGATATTGGTCTGAAATTCACCTTTATGGTAGGGTCTTTTGGGACTTAATCAAAATCAAAAGCTTCTGCACAGCAAAGGAAACAGTCAAGAAAACAAAGAGGCAACCCACGGAATGGGAGAAGATATTTGCAAATGACAGTACAGACAAAAGGTTGGTATCCAGGATCTATAAAGAACTCCTCAAACTCAACACACACAAAACAGATAATCATATCAAAAAATTGGCAGAAGAGGGGCGCCTGGGTGGCTCAGTGGGTTAAAGCCTCTGCCTTTGGCTCGGGTCATGATCCCAGGGACCTAGGATCAAGCCCCATGTCGGGTTCTCTGCTACGGCAGGGAACCTGCTTCCACCTCTCTCTCTGCCTGCTTCTCTGCCTACTTGTGATCTCTGTCAAATAAATAAATAAAATCTAAAAAAAAAAAAAAAATTTGGCAGAAGATATGAACAGACACTTCTCCAATTAAGACATACAAATGGCTATCAGACACATGAAAAAATGTTCATCATCACTAGCCATCAGGA
>NC_081568.1:139225330-139242287 GCF_022355385.1 Mustela nigripes
GATTATGCTGAGTGAAATAAGTCAAGCAGAGAGAGTCAATTTTCATATGGTTTCATTATTTGTGGAGCATAACAAATAGCATGGAGGACATGGGGAGTTAGGAGTAGGGAGTCGGGGGAAATTGGAAGGGGAGGTGAACCATGAAAGACTATGGACTCTGAAAAACAATCTGAAGGGTTTGAAGTGGTGGAGGGGTGGTTGGGGGAACCAGGTGGTGGGTATTAGAGAGGGCACAGATTGCATGGAGCACTGGGTGTGGTACAAAAACAATGAATACTGTTATGCTGAAAATAAATAAAAAATAAATTAAAAAAAAAAAAGAATGTGGTTGTATGTGGGTATGTACACAAAGCATTTGAAGAGCTGAATTTAAACGTAGTTCCAGCTGAGCACAACTATCTAATAAATTAAGAGAACAAGGGAGTTGGGGGTTAATCAAAATGTGGATTTATAATGAGTAAGCAAGTAATTTAAGCTGTGTAACACGGGTAAAGATTTTGAGAGTGTGAATGCCTTGATCTCAAATGACTAACATGGTGGCTTGTTGAAGTGAGGTGTGGGTACTAAAAGAGAGCTGGGGAAAGAGAAGAGAAAGAAAAAAAATCCAGGAAATTAATATAATGAATAATGTAGAGTGGGGGATAATAATAAAGTCTAGAGTATGGCTAGGGAATGGCTCAGGGAAGATGGAGGTCAAGAAGAGAGGTGCTGGGGTGCCTGGGTGGCTCAGTGGGTTAAGCCGCTGCCTTCGACTCAGGTCATGATCTCGGGGTCCTGGGATTGAGTCCCGCATTGAGCTCTCTGCTCAGCAGGGAGCCTACTTCCTCCTCTCTTCTCTCTCTGCCTGCCTCTCTGCCTACTTGTGATGTCTCTCTGTCAAATAAAATAAAAAATATTAAAAAAAAAAAAAAGAGGAAAGGTGCTCAAGAAACTGAGGGGGCAAGATGCTGGAACATTCACCTATGTCAATATTCACATTGTCACAAATTAAGATGGCAGAGTTGATGAAGAGAATGACAAAGAGCTGAAAGCAAAAATCTCTGAAAATGAAGGGACAATGACCAGGACACAGGCAAATGCCAGAAACAATGAGAGGTAGTAATAAATCCATTGTCGTGAGATTTCAATGTTGGTGGTGGGTGTGTTGAGGTAAGAGCCTAACAGAATGGCCCCAAATGGTCTGAAAGCAACAATGAAGAGTAAAGGTGAATGTAGCTCACCGTAAAGGCCAGTGCTAAAGCCCAGTTAGGGATGAAAAAGCACCTACTGATTGAAAGCTGCAGAGGAAATACAGTCTTTGAGGAAAAGGACAGATTTAAGAGCAAAAAAGTGAATGCATGTTCAGAGAAGAGTTTGAAAACATATTCTATCATGCAGATAATGGATTCTTAGTTCCGAAGAACATGCTAGAAGGGTTTAGGAGGTTAAGGAAAAGTTTAAGAAAAGGATGGAATAGCGGATAGGCAGGATGATTACAATGAGTAAAGTAACATGGACATGGAAACCTGCCTTCCTGGGGCCAACTATACAAAGGGGAACAGAGAGTTGAATGACATTACCTATTCTGGATTTAAGCCAAACAGAGGCAACAAGGGTATAAATGGGGGGGGGGGGGAGGGGTGGTGTAAGGAGGTGTACATGTTGGTCTACCATCTTGACCTCTGTTGATTAAGGAAAGGAGGTCTGGGAACTCAGAACTTGTTCATTATGGACATAAAGACCCTTCATGGCCTGAATGAGAGGCATGAAAGGCTTGGAGAGGTGTGGTCTTAGCTTACTGCTTAAGTTTATTCTTGACTTCTGTTAACAAAGAGGTTTTTTACACCAAGTTTTTATCAACTTGAATTTTTCTGCACTTTGTTAATAAAAGTTACACATTTTTAGCTAGTATGTATCAACCACTTAGTTCACGCCAGCCAATGTTAGTATATTCCATGTGTGTCTGCATTTTGACTCAATTAAATCAAACCATATGTAGTGCATGCAATTATCATCCCTATTTTAAAAAGATGACAAAACTGAGGCAGGGAAGGTTAAATATCTTACCAAAGATCACAAAGGCAGGGAAGGTTAAATATCTTACCAAAGATCACAAAAGTAGTGCTTAAAGCCAAGATTTTATTCCAGAGACTCCACACTATAGACTCTGCATTTACTTAAATGCCAATAAGAATATAGTATTTTTTGTTTGTTTTTTGTTGTTTTGGTGGTCTCAGTAGAGCCTCGTTTTTATATACCAGAAGCTCACTTAGAAAACTTCCAAAATGGTGTGGAATGAGAAAATTATATTGTTCTGTTTTAATTCTTAGCCTTTAACAGAACACCTGGCTTTATCACCTTTTATATTTGATGATGAAAATGATGTGTTTAATGGATTCTATTATTTCCCTTTTGCAAATTTTAACAACTGAACTATGGTAAACATTCCTCTTTACTGTTAATTACAGCTATTAGGCAAAACAGAAATGGTTTTCACCTCAAGAACAGGAGTTTAAAGAGTATTTCTGACAACAACAGTGCTCCCAAAACCATTTCTTGTGTTTGGTTAAAGCCGTTCATGAAAAGTGCACACGTGGGCTGTGAAGGCAGCAGAGAAGTTGAAGCAGCACTGGAAAAACCCTGAGAACAGCTCCTCCAGGAACAAGACAATACAAAGGTCAATTATTTGGAAAGCCATTATATAAGAGCTTGATTTTATTTTCATGCCCGTAACTCTGCATCTGGGATTCCAAGGTGAGGAGTTTGATCACACCGTATTTTAAGAGGCACCGAGGTGGATGGTCAAACTGTACGCTCTGGCTTCAAAAAGCTCTCATGACAGATACATTTTGCAGTATTTCCTGCACTTAGCAGGTGTCTTAACATTCTTACATATAAAACTCCAAGTGATGACTAGCCAGTGATCGTCAAACCAATCGTTAAGATTGTCTAAGGTTAATATTTTCTATAAGCTGACTATACTTTAAATTTAGTTAATTATAAAACAAATCCTCAATTTTGAAAATTAAAAATGTGTTCTGTTAATTTGGCGAGGGTTTTGGGAAGGCGTATACACACATGATGCTTTTATTTTATCGGATTTTACTTCCCCCTGCTATGTCATATTATTATGTCAATGAACAGAACATAAATGTCCACAATTCCTTCTTTTGATTCTGCATGGGACAAACCACACTGAAAAAAAAAATCAATAGAACACTGAAGAATATCAACAAACCAAAGTTTACTAAAGCACATACCACCAGAAAGCTGTCTCCTTTAAAAAAAAAAAGAAAATCTAGTTAATAAAGCCTAATTATGCCAAATTGTTTCTACTTTGTCCTTATGGAAACTATTCAGTAGTGTTTTTTTGTAAGGATTATTCACACATTTGAAAGTTATTTGTCATTTTGTCCCTGCCCCGTTCCTTCTCCAAATTAAATCATGTGCGATTCTCTTTGTATTGGTCTTTAATCATGTCTGTATGTTGTTAATTATGTCATTAATGTATGTCAGTAATAAGATCTTAATGTCCTTCAGAGTGAGGTTTTAATGTATGAAGAATCCAAGAGTAAAAAATGAAAAAGTGGGAATCATATGGACTTCTTCCATAATCTATCATCTTGCTGACGACACTGTGACTATCTCCCAATTCTTTTCAATTCTTTTTTTTTAAGTTCATTAAATTTATTTTTTTATTTTAATTTTATTTTTTTTATAAATTAATTTACTTTCAGAAAAACAGTATTCATTATTTTTTTACCACACCCAGTGCTCCATGCAATCCGTGCCCTCCATAATACCCACCTCCCGGTACCCCAACCTCCCACCCCCCCGACAGTTCAAACCCCTCAGATCGTTTTTCGGAGTCCATAGTCTCTCATGGTTCACCTCCCCTTCCGATTTCTCCCAACTCCATTCTCCTCTCTAACACCCCTTGTCCTCCATGCTATTTGTTATGCTCCACAAATAAGTGAGACCATGTGATAATTGACTCTCTCTGCTTGACTTATTTCACTCAGCATAATCTCTTCCAGTCCCGTTCATGTTGTGTGGAGATTCCTCAAGAAATTAAAAATAGAACTTCCCTATGACACTGCAATTGCACTCCTGGGTATTTACCCCAAAGATACAGATGTTGTGAAAAGAAGGGCCATCTGTACCCCAATGTTTATAGCAGCAATGGCCACGGTCGCCAAACTATGGAAAGAACCAAGATGCCCTTCAACGGACGAATGGGTAAGGAAGATGTGGTCCATATACATTATGGAGTATCTCCCAATTCTTAAAATATAATCAATACAAGATGTACTTCCCCTATGAACATAGTGTTCTCAAGATTCAGATTTTCTTGCTGCTTACCAGTAGTAATGGTAAAGTTAAACCAAGCAGACATATTTCCATGCAACCTCCCTTATCAGTAATAAGCACTGCTAAGAGAGCTGGAAGGAACCCCGGAGCCACTTACATCTGGCAGTATGTTCTTTCTCAGTAACCTCATGGCTTTCTGCTGCTCACAGTCTGAATAATGCCCCATGCCGTATCCTTAATGACAGCATCACCCAAGACTTCGAAGTTCACCAAAGACAGGGAAGTAGGAGGAAGATATGACCAGGCCCCAATAGCTAAGTACTGCCCTAACCAAACTAACACTTAGAAACTTTGCAAAAAGAAGAGGGGGTGGTAATTACTGATTGAGATAGAACTGACTGGACTCAGGAAAGGCAACATTATTGATTGAACCTGGGGGAGAATGAGCACCAAAACAACATGGCTGGGTTCCTCAAAATTCTTCCAACAAAGAAGATTGATGGATCATCTTTATAATGATGGATCATTATAAATCCTAGCCTGGTAAAAGGATCTTTATAACCCACTCCACTCACATATTGTCCCATGTGTTTATTCAAATCACTAAGACAGGGGTACCTGGGTGGCTCGGTGGGTTAAGCCTCTGCCTTCGGCTCAGGTCATGATCTCAGGGTCCTGGGATTGAACCCCGCATCTGGATCTCTGCTTAGCAGGGAGCCTGCTTCCCCCTCTCTCTCTCTGCCTGCCTCTCTGCCTGGTTGTGATCTCTGTCAAATTAAAAAAAAAAAAAACCTTAAAAAAAAATCACTAAGACAAACCTTTCTTTGGGACCTTCTTTGTTTCTTCTAACTTTGCTTTCTATATCATGTTTAATTGCTTTTCTTTAGGTAATAGAATATATTATCTGCTTAAGATTTAACAGTGGTATGAGCAACCTGGACATCTGCCTTGTTACCCTTCCAAAATGGATATAATACGACACAGAGTAGCTCATAAATATCACATGAATTGAATTGGCTGGGGTTTGGAGAGGCTGGGGAGCTTGAAAGTGATTTTTTTATGATTTTTTATCATAGTCCCAGGCCATCATCACGGTCCCACAGCCAGATAGAATATGAGCCATCGTGACCACCACACACAGTTCACTCTTGTGGCCTTGCTAGAGAGTTTGTCTAACTTCCTCCTAATACTTAAGTGAGCCTACAGGACACAAGTAGATTCCCTTTTGATTGACCACTATTGTTCTGTGCTAAAATAAGGAGAGTCATTTTCATGTCATTTGGGATTTGATCCCTTAGAATACATCTCTTTGTCACTTTTCATTTCTCTTAATTTTCTTCCATTTTACTTATCCAACTTTTATATATTCCCTTCCTCCCTCTTCATCTCCTTGACTGGAAATACTGGAGTGCCTGGGGCACCATCTTTGAACTTCTCTATTTCTATTCCCTCCCTAGAGGATCTCATCCACTCCTGTGGATTTATTAATCATCTACATGCTGATAGATCTGACTTGCAACTCTAGCTGCCCCTCCTGACATGTCCACTTGGGCATCTATGAGGCACCTCAGCCTTAACATACCCTATACCAAATTCTGACTCTCCCTCTCTTTAATCTGCTGTCCCATCTACTTCAGAGTTACCCAATTGAATAAAGAGCAACTTCCTTATTCTATTTGCTCAGATCCCCAAAAAACAAAATACCTGAAGTTCCTCTTGACATCTTTATTTCTCTCACAACTCATAGCTTATCCATAAGTATTGTTTATATACTATATGTGTATAGTTCAACAAGTACTGTTTGCTTAACTTGCGAAATATATCCCAACACTAAATACATTTTACCATCTTTACTGCAATCCATCTTGGTCTAAGCCAGTAACTTCCCTCTTCAGGAGTACTCCAGTAGGCTACTTGTCTCTCAGCTTCAAACTCCATCTTAAGCCTCACCTGCATATGAGCGTTTATTTAAAAGATAAGTCATCTTGCTCCTTAGGTCTTAACACCTCTCACATATATGCCCAATATCTTCTCATTTTACACAGAGTAAAATCTATGGTCCTAAAATCACTGTTAGACCCTACAAAGTCAGACAACACCCTGCTACATCTGTACCTCACCTCTTCTCTCTCTCTGCTCAGTCATTACGCTGTAAGCTAAATGGTTTTCTTCAGTCACTCTGAGCATGTTCCTGATCCAGACCCTTCACTCATGTTCTTTTTTTTCCTGAAATGCTCTCCTTAAAATTGAATAACACTGACTCCCAACGTTCCTTTGAGTCTCTGCTCAAACATCACTATACCAAAGAAGTCTTGCCTAAATGCTGCATATAAAATAACATTTTAGAGTGCCTGGATGGCTCAGTGGGTTAAAGCCTCTGCCTTCGGCTTAGGTCATGATCTCAGGGTCCTGGGATCGAGACCCACATCAGGCTCTCTGCTCAGCAGGGAGCCTGCGTCCCTTCCTCTCTCTCTCCGTGGGTCTCTCTGCCTACTCGTGATCTTTGTCTGTCAAATAAATAAATAAAATCTTAAAAAAAAATAACATTTTACAGCACTGATTTTCCCAACCTCCATCTCTTCCTATTCCCCCTGAAAATTACTCTCCAAATTTCTGAATAACATCAGACTTAAATATTTGTTATTATATTTGTATTTACTTATCACCTGCCTACTCTCATTAGAATGCAAGCACTGTTGTTTCTGTATGTAACTATATCATGGCTCTTAGAATAGAAAGGTACCTTGGCCCAAAAGAGACACTGATTAAATTGTTGAATCCATTCATTAATTTTGTAGCAATGGCAGCCTGAATTCTCAGAATTCTTTTTTTTTTTAAATATTGTATTTATTTACTTGACAGAGAGAGATTACAAGTAGGCAGAGAGGCAGGCAGAGAGAGAGGGAGAAGCAGGCTCCCTGCTGAGCAGAGAGACCAATGCAGGGCTGGATCCCAGAACTGTGAGATCATGACCCACGCCAAAGGCAGAAGCTTAACCCACTGAGCCACCCAGGCGCCCCCCAGAATTCTAACAGATTCGTTTCCTGTGTAATTACCATATTCCTAAAGTAACAGAACATCCTGTATTTTCTCAAACACAAAATTCTGCCCCACAAAATTAATAGAATTATGTAAACATTTGGCTACTGTGTTTTTGTAATTCCTAGTAAACATCACAATTTAAGCCATTATTATGAACAGAATACTGATCTCCAAGTACATTAAGTTTAAAACACAGGAATAAAATAAAGTTAATAGCTGGGAAATCTTACTACAAGAGGATTTAAGTTCATTCATAAACATCTATTCAGGAGTGTGCTGATATAACTGGAAGAAAACAAAACACACAAAACAAATATCAACAACTTCTAGTCCTACAACTTACAGGGAGTTTCCTAGAACAGAAGATAAATATTTTTACTGCCATCCTACCAGGTGCCTAAGAATGTCACTGAGTTAATAAGCAGTCTCTTAACTTCTAAGTTTTAGCAGGGACCTTGGTAGAGGTGGGTCTTTATTGAAGAAAGTATCTCAAATAATGTTTTAGGTTTTGCAAAAAGAGATCTTAATAATAAACTGCTCTGTTTGAGAGAATGGCAGTAACTGGGGGTTGAAAGCAGCTGAAAAGGGAGAATAATGGCCTTAAAGCAGGATGGGCTAAGGAGATGGCTATGTTTTGGATAGGGCAAGGAAAGGAAGAGTGGGTTGTAACCAAAGAAAAATCCCTCTTTGTGCAATAAAAAACATGACATTTTTGTTCAATATTATCTACTGTACAAACCGAGTGCTGGCAGCTGAGTGGGGCTATAATCCTCCACTCTTTCTTCTTAGTTTCATTGAAACATGATAGACATGGAAAAGTCTTGTGCTGTTTGTGCTTTGGCACAGAGGAGAATAGAGGTGGTGTTCACCTGAGGAGAAATGGTGTGAAGGAGGACATTCATTCCAATGGGCAAGACGCAGAACCATGAGATCAGTGAAAAGAGAGAGAGAGAGAGAGAGACACTCCACAGAGACTCTGGGAAGGAACTGGTTAATCCCACAGTGTGTACGAGAGTGAGGTTACTTAGGGTGAAAACAAAGAAATCTAGAGGATTTGGAAACTCTCAAGCAACACAAACTTGGCTTACACAGAAGACAGGCTTTCACATCCAGTCTTTCAGTTATTCCAAATTTTGGTCTTAGAAAAATAAAAAACAACAAACAGACTGCATTGGCCTTCCAGCTCAAAAACTTCTTTCATTGAGATGCACAGTACTTCATTGTAAGCTCTTGGTTTTTATTTAACTTCTTGACACTTTGTCTTCTTCTTTCTAACAAATTATACAGCTCTATACTTTTCAGTTATTTATAGGGTTTTTTTCCCTGATTTCCAGGAAGCTCCACGTTAAATTCTAGGCTTCAGCAATGCAAATTTGGAACGTAACAGCCTCGCAATATTTGCTGAATGAGTAAAGAAGGGTCAATAGCAAGACATTATATTGGACAAATCCTAAATTCAATAATTATGGGTGTGCACCAAAAAAGAACTGATGGCCCACACATTTCACATGATAGGGAGGGAGACTCTTGGGGAAGCTGAAGCTTCTCTCAGGCTGGGACAATGTGCCTCTAGAAGAGGGGAAAACCTGAGGACATTGTTTAGTAATTTTATATCTAGGTTTCCTCAGCCACTACTCCCAGCAGGTAATGTTGACAGATGTTTTCTGCTCTGAAAGATATAAATCTAAAAGTGCTTTCTCACAAGAAGGGAGGCTGCTTCTTAAATCTTGATTGAAAGAAACCTATTTTCCTCCTTCTCTCTTTTGCTTTCTACTTTTCTCCAGTTATTCTAACTTCCTCAGTAAAATTCCATTATTTTACTCAGGAAAGCATTTAAGTGTCTGGCTTATATCACACATGCTGGAGAAACTAGATATGCAAAGGAAAATCTATTGGCAAAGACTATTTCTACTTTGACATGGTCCTCGGCCTCCCTGCAAATGGACTTCTGCTTTGAAAAGCCAGTTGAGAGCTTTCGTTTCCTTTATTTTTATTTATTTTATTTTATTTTTGTAGGCAAAGCAGGTAGGGTGGATTTCTGTCTGAGACAATTAGATGCTTTTTATTTCTCAACCACCTGTTTATTGTTCATTATAATATGATGTTAATGCTGATGTATGCAGTCATTATTGAGAGAACATTTAACATTTTAAATGTGTGAGTAAAATCCTGGGGCACCGGAAATTCAAATACACACACATTTTCATTTAAGAGAAGGGTTAGACTACCTAAGTGAACGTTTGCTCTTCATTAATTACTATGTACATTCTCCTGCTGCAAATGTTGATTTCTAAGGGAGGCAATTTTGTGACTAAAACACAGTGATCACAAACTGTCACAGGGCAGAACACATCTCACATTTTATACTGTAATTGAACAAGTGTTTTATCTCAAAAGCATTACTTCATTAGAGAAAAGAGAATTTTACTGGCACCTTTAAAACAGAAGCCACAACATTAACTGAAACCACACAGCAAGTATGATTTAACAATCATAGTAGTTCTCACTTTGTGAGCATAACTCAAGAGCATATTCTGCTTTTTGAAATATAGCTAACTTCTATCCTCATGCTTCTTAAACTAATGGCTACATCTGTACATTTGGAAAATAATCATCACTGTGCCAAGTTGACACTTCCCCCATGAAATCTCCTATTACCTCCCAAATCAAGACTTTCCCCTCTCCTGGTTTCATATCCTGTTAATTGAGTAGAATTTCCTTATATGAAAAAGAGACTTTTTACACACCATTACCACTGGTGCCAGAAAATAATAATAATAAATTAACAAAATCTGTAGCATTTCTAAATGTTTCAGCACTGGCCATATATATTCATAAAGAAAAAACTGATCTCAATTTCCACCTGAGAGCATGCACATGTGCAAAGGAAATCACCTACAGTGGTAATGATTGTAAGAGGGAAAAATAAATAACCCGAACATCCAAACCCAGAGAAATGAGTAAATTCTACAGGGAATTACTATGAGATACAAGTAACAGTGTGAAAATACCTCTAAGATGTATTCTTCAGTAGAACAAATGGTGGTGGCAGAGCACTACATGTATTATGATCCCGTTAATGCAGAGCACACACGATCATACACCAATACTACATTTTTCTGTTGGTATTTGTATCTGTGCCAAAGATTCCCTTTGGAGAAGGGGTGGGGTAGATAAATGGTGGTAAAGGGGTAAATTTTACAATTATATAATGAAATGAGTAAATTATATGATTTATATTAAACACAAATTTAAAAATATAAATGAAACATATTTTAAAGTGAAAATGTGAATTTTAAGTAATATAATATGCTATATACCTCCCTCTTTTTATGCCCAAACTCCTGTCCCTCAATTTCTAAGTACTCTAAATCAAAGTGTTAAAGAGTATTTCTTTGGATTACGGTAAAATGCTGCATATTTCCTACTAAGGAACCTTCCAAAGGAACTGTTGCTAAGGCACTAAGTGCTATTCATGTTCAGTCTCACTTTCATGTCTCATTAAAAAATTCACTCTATATTACCATGCAATATAGAAACATAAAAATTATTTAAGAACTTATCAGGGTAGCATACTGTAGGTTCAATCTGCACATCAGATAATAAAGTATACATACTTTGGAAGATTTAGACACTTCCCCAGAGAAACTGAAAGAAGCTTACAGAGCATATGCTCCCATGCTGTAGACAGCTCATTTGATCACAGTGGTTGGTTGAATCAGTCATTCATGAATTGGCTTTATTTTATGATTGAAAAGACTGAGATGTCCTGAAAAGTATAGACTATCTCCTTTCTGATGAATCACACTGAATGTCAGAATGTACACTATTTTTCACTTCTAAATCTCAAATAAATTTTCAAATATGTTTAGCATTCTTGTTTGCATTTATTTTTCAAGATTTTATTTGTTGATCTGTCAGAGAGGAAAAGAGAGTAGAAGCAGTGGGAGGGGCAGGCAGAGAAAGAAGCAGACTCCTGCTAAGCAATGAGTCCAATGAGGGATTAGATCCCAGGACCCTGGGATCATGACCTGAGCTGAAGGCAGGCACTTAACCAACTGAACCACCCAGGGTCCATACTGTACATTTATAACTGGCACAGGGCCAAAGAAAGTCTCTATGTGTGTTTAGGCAAGTGTGTATCACTGTGAGGAAACTATATTTTCTACAGGAACCCATACATACACTTGCTTACATGTTTACTTTTTTATTTTATTTGTATACTGAATTCCTCTATTTTAGCCTCTGAAAAAACCTGGATCTTGTCACTATATGTAAAGAACAATCCTCTCTTTAGCTATGCCCAAACTAAAAAAATGTGAGGGATGCTTACATAAAGCCAGCATAAAGTGCATCCCCAAACGTAAGTACCCATTCATTTAAAAGATGTTAGGCAATTCCAAGACTTTTTTCCACAAAACAACTTGAGAAACTCCCTACTGAAGTATCACTAATATACTAACAATTGTGTTAGTATAAATTCCACTTACCAATTCACTTACCAATACATTAGAATGTCATAACAATGAGGTATGAAAGCCCAGAGAGTCAAAATGTCCCATGAATATCCCCTGTATCATCTATAAAGTGCACTGTTCTTTCTGGATCAGAATAACAATGTGACAAGATGTTCACAACAGGAGACACAGAGAAGTTTTCCATATCCTTGGCAACCTTAGGTATACGTTCATAAAAAACAATAGATAAGAGTGCAGAATTCACAGAAGATTAAATGTTCCCATGATGTGATTCCACTTGTTATTTTCCTCTTGAAAATATGAACTGAAAATTTTGTTCCCTCAAGTATGCACATAATTCAGTGTTTAACATTTCCAATACTTAACCCAGGGCATGATGAACTGATGCTACATTTTCAAAGTCCCACTGGCAGAATTAGATAGTTGTGTATACCATCATTCATTCCCCCAGCCTCTTCAGTGTCAGAAACCAAGTATATTCAAAGTGGCAACATACCCAGTCAAAGGACCACATTCCCTAGTTCTAATGCTGTTATGGCCAGTTGAACATGACGAATATACTTAAATGTTGTGTGAACATTCTTTATGACGTTCTCTTACAAAAGAAGAGGTAAGCTCTCTCCTCTTTGTGTTGCCTGGAATATGAATGTGATGTCTGGAGCTCTAGCAACTATCTTATGCCATAAGGACAAAGGTCATCATCCAAGGATAAGAGAGCAGAAAACTGGAAGACTGGATCCCTGACAATTCTAAAGAGCTGCTTTGTCAGGTCTGAACAACCTCTTATTTATTACTTTGGGTTTTCTGACATATATAGGCAAAATTATTTTTACAGAAATTGGTTTCTACATATTTTTAAATGTCTGTTGTTAGTTTATTGTATTTGTTCAAACCTTTATGAATTTAAAAATAGCTATGAATGCATTTTTTCACTTTCATTGAAAAGTATACCTTATAAAAATAAAAAATGCTCCCAATACCATTCTTAGTTTTTTCTTTATAATTCTGCTCTTTTTAATAATGTTTTTAGCCCCTTCCCCTTTTTCTTACATTCTTACATTTCTTAATTCTTGAATGAAATTATTCAATCAGATATACTGAATGTAATATACATGTCTTCTCTGTGCTATGGTCTCTTTACCTTCCTTGCAACAATCTAATTAGCCTCGTTTTTCGGGTCTTCTGACCCGAAATCTGTTTTAACAGATTCCGTGAAAGTAATAGTGAATTCTGAAGATGGCAAAGGAGAAGTTTAAAATCTGATGAAAACAAAAGAAGAGAAAGTGAAAGACAAATGAAATAACTTAAAAAGTGTAATTAAAGTTGAAGAGAACAAACTTAATTCAAAGAAAATACAGAAATTTTTCTAAACAAACCCCTCAACTGCCCAGTCTCACTCTAATTCACTTTATAAATTACCAATGGAGTTATCTTGCCCAAGAGAAAGTTTGACATCTTTGCAAAATCCTTCAGGGGCTCACCAGAGACTACAGCAGATACAGCACCGCTTACTGTTGGGTATACTCAAAAAAATAAAGACCTATAATTTTTTTTATCATTTGTTCTTGATGGACTTTACTGTTAGATGTTTGCAGGAAAGCTGATTTTATTATTTATGATTTTAAATAATTCACAGCCTGGAGCCATCAGCATGGATTTTAAAAGAATCTGAATGAGTCCAGGCATCCATACTTCAATGCCCAACATCTCGCAGGAACTGGCAATCCGATTCCCAGCTGGACTGTTTTCATGTACAACGTCTTAATTTTCAGGGGTTGAAATCAAGCGTGACCAACTAATTTTCTTCATTATGTTACAGGATACTTTAAGGACTACCAAGAGAGACTGCAGACGGTAAATCAATTTAAGTGTGCAGAACAAAATGGGAACTGGTTTGGGGTCATAGTTTGGGAATAAACCTAATGACCTATTCTTTTAATGATTAAAAATGATTTATTTGGGGTTTGGGGGAGTTTCACTTCAAGATGGTAACACCGGAGGGTCCTAGGCTCACCTCTTCCCTGGGACATGCTGAATCTGAAGCCACATATGGAACAACTTCCTCTGACAAAACCTAAGAACTAAGCAACTCTTACGTATCAGGCTGAGGAGAAAAGATGAAAGAGGCTGGGACACAAACTTGCCAGAAGCCCCGACCCACGGCCCAGCGATCCAGTCAGGAGGGAACGGAGTTTCTCCCTGAGGAGCGAAGACTTTGAACCCCACAGCGGGCACCCCCAAAACACCTAGCTTTGAAAATCCGATACCCACAAGACTAAAGCAAACGGAGGAAAACGCTCTCAAAGCCTCTCGGGCTCTCGCAAGGACTCACCTGCCCCAGGGCTCAGCACATCCAGAAGCTTCCACGTTTGCCAACGGGAGGCTCGTTTACCAATCCTACAGTTTCAGCCTGAGGGTCAGGCATCTAATCTAGGACACATCTTGGCAACCCTGGCTAGCAGGGACCATTTTCAGCTCTCCCCCTTGCCGCCAAAATTCCAACTGGCAGGCGCCTTGTTTTGTTTTGTTTTGTTTTTTTAATTTAACGCTAGGCTTCTTTTCTTTTTTCTTTTTCCTTTTTTTTTTTTTTTTTCTGTGGTGGACGTCGTCTACACACGTTTTCTCTACCACATTCCAAAGAGTAGGCATCTCCCACCACGCGGCTTTGACACAGCTCTGGCTTCCGGGTTTTGCCACGGCTGTGGAGAAGCCGTGCCTTGCTCACGTGGTCATGGAGGGTCCGGGAGTTTGAGTTCTCGGGTCTCGCGAGATTGTAGCACTAAGCTCCCGTTCCGGGCAGACTACTTCTGCAGCATTGCCCTGAAAGCGGACTGAAACACACCCCCAGTCTTTAGGATTAAGAGGCCGGTTTCCTTGTCCTGGAGCTTTGGCCTGAGGAACATACTTCTGATCTGGCACACATCTACCAGCTATGAATGAGCTCGCAGGAAACAGGCAATGGACGCCATCGTCTTGCTCTCCCCTCTGACTTGCTCCATCGTGCCCTAATGTCCCCAAAAGGGGCTTACATCCTTGACAGGTGCCCCGGTTTTTGTGGCTAATGCCAGGGGACACCCCTACATGGCTCTGCTTGGCCAGTGGGACTTAGGCTCATGCATTCCACACAGCTGTAATCAATGGAGAGAGTTTTTACAATAGCTGTCCCTCCCAAGGGACTGCAAAAGGCAACAGACCCAGGAGCTCAGTGTTTGTATGAAGAAGCCCCTTAGCTCACCTCCATAGCTGCAGCCTGAGGGGCAGGCTTCGAATGCCACATACATCTAAGGGCTCACTCTAACCCCTTCCAAAGACCTCAGAGGGCTGGCGCTATCTTTGCATTCCCTTTGCCGCATTCCAGAATACCACGAGCAAAACTATAACTGTAGTTAATAATACTGTATTGCATATTTGGAAGTAGCTAGGAGAGATCTTGAAAGTTCTCGCAAGAAACAAAATTGTAGCTATGCGTGGTGATGGACGTTAACTGAACTTAACTGCAATCACTTAGCAACACACACAAATGCTGAATGTTACATTGCACACCTGAAACTAATGTATCAATTATGCTTCAATTTAAAAAAGAGGAAAAAATAATTTATTTGAACTGCACACGACTTACTGGTGGTAGCAAGGACCATAAATCCTGACTCTAACTGATGAGCCTCAGGATGAACACATGTACGTACTTACTGCGTTCTTACTGATGGAAGATTTCCTTTTTGCTACAGTATGATTGCCTAGTCAGTCATGTTTATATGCACTGATGAAAGTTCTCAGCAGACTTCTTGGGGGCATTAATGAAAATTCCTTAGTCATAATTAAGGGTCTTTTTAAAAAAATCTAATTATCATCTTCTTCTGAAGCAGATTTCTAGAAAGAGAACTTAGGGAAAATCCTTACTGATACTGTACTTAAACGTTCTTGTTTCCAGCAATGCCCCCATCCATAACTCTGGATAGTCAGTATAATTAGCATATTAACATAAACCCTTCACAAGATAGGGTGAAAAGAAATCATTTCTTCTTCAGAAATTAGAAAGCCCAATATTCTACCATCCAAATATTTTAAATTTCTATCTTCTGTTCAAATTAATATGACAAAAGCATTCTGATTAACCACAAGAAATTTGCTTTGCAAGTAATGAAAAACAAATCAAATAAGCCAGCACAAATAATACAAACAACACGTTTATTTAGAAAAATAAACTGAAAATGCTGTTTGGTACATTTTCCCATGAAGCATAGATAAATGGCTATAAAAAACTATTATATGTCAAATACAAATTACGAATGATTTCTTTAAGAGAACAAATAGATGTTCAACACAAATGTGTAGTATCCAGTTCACTGTATCTGACTTCTTGGCTGTTAATGATATAAAATGATCCCAGCTAAAACAAACTTTGGATCCTTTCTTCGTTCATTTGACCACACTTATACTCTTTTCTTATTATTCTGTAGTTTTTTTAATTTGAGACAAGTCTTTTTTTTTTAGAAGATAACTGACTTTTACAGAAGAAAGAGAATCTGGAATATTTTTAAATGCTTCCTTCCTAGACTCCTGCATGTAACTGTGGTCTCAAATCTCCTGGGACCATCTGTGCAAAAAACAGCACACATCATTACCCTGAATGGAAGTGACAGTGCAAATACTAGAAGTGCATTGAGAAGTAATGAGTAAGAACTGGCCTCCTCCTCCTTAACCAATATGGGGTGAAGGACTGAATGCAGAAACTTTTCAAGCAATCAACGACAATGCTGTTAGTCCATTATGGCTTTGAGGGTGTGCACAAGATGGCAAACAACCTCTCTGCAAACAGCAACATTCTGTCCTAATACTGTTCATTGCTGAAATGCTCCTCTGTTCACTTTCCTTTTTTGTCTACATATTTTGAAATGCTGAATAAATCAGGCTAAGATACCTCCTCTTTCTGTACTTTCACCTTCCCAAACAATAAATCAATTTTCTAGCTTATTTGCTGAATATAAATTTTCTTGGGCTCACATCTGAGAATATTTTTTCCCCAAGGTGAAATAAGATGGATTTTTTTGTTGTTGTTTTTGTTGTTGTTCTTGATGTTGTTGGCTTGCTTATTTAGTCTTTTTTCTTTCTTTCTTTTTCTTTTTCTTTTTCTTTTTTTTTTTTTT
>NC_081568.1:139242387-139290729 GCF_022355385.1 Mustela nigripes
GTTGGTTTTTTTTTTTTTTTTTTTTTTTGCCCCCAGGGCTCTGCTCATGGCTGTCAGCCCAGAGACAGATGATTTTATGCAGACCATATCAGTGATCTTTTGTGCTCCAAAATTGAGGGATTTGCTGCTTTATGGTGGACAGGTTCCTGGTTACTTCAAAATTAGATCTGGCCTCAAGAAGTTACAATGATGAATCTGAAGTGAGAAAATGAGCTGACATGCCTCCAAATAAAGATATTCCTTTCAACCTGAAGGATCTGTCAAAGTAAGTAAAACAAAAAACAAGAGATCAGTTGAAGTATTAAATGTAGTTTAACAAAAACACATTGAAATTATCAATGAGGCAATCATTTGTTAACAGTATGCAAAATTTAAAATTATTTGCTTTGTCAAGGATTGTAGGTGCCTAAACATATATTAAACATATATTCCATTTATATTTCATATATGAAAGCATATGATAACTTAGTTATCAAAATTTAGTAATAGCATGCTTATATTTCAATTAAAAGATCTCATATCTCTGGCTCTTTTTTAAACGTCAGTAAATTTTTCCACTTATAAGTATACTAAGTTCTCAAGATATTTCATAAATTTTTCAGATTATAAATCTTCTTATAAATAGTACCCTCAAAAAATATCAAGAACTCACTTTAAGGTAATCTTTCATGCCATCTAGATAGTCTAAATGTATTAGCAAATTGCCAAAACAATATCCTTTTCCTTAATGCAACAGAGTTGCCAAAGAACTAGTCTTTTTTTTAACTCTGTGAATATCTATAATGCTTTTAAACTAGCACCCAAAATTAATTTAAATCCATATTTGTAATTAATGAATATATTTCTTGGAAGACAAAAAGAAGAAAATGTGACTGTAACTCTCACTCTCCCCACCCACTGTCAAAGATGTTTAGCATCTCTTAATGTGAGTGTGTCTGTGGTCTTCTCTGTAAGTTACAATGTAAGTTACTATTAATAGCTTCAGAGCATTATTAAAATAAACCTGATACCATAATCCATTGATTGACAAATTGTTTAGAAAGTCAGAGACAGAGAATAATGGCTCTTACTATATTTTTAATCTCTTAAAGCTTATCTTAGAACCCCTTGTCTTAATCCTTTCATTGGAGGATAGATGACCCCCAAATGCATTATGATTTCTGCAACGCAAACATACACATAAACAACAGAATAAATCATTTAGTCCTTTCATGACAAACGCAGTCTTTACCATTCTATTAGGTTAATTCTGATTATTTTTCCTTATATTATTCTCAACAACCAAAACAAAGTCCTAGGGTGAAATAACTTAAACTATGAAAATGAAGAAAATAATCCTCTCTTCTCTAAGATTAAACCTAGAAAAATCACCATATACAATTAATCAGTGTGTATTGAAAGCTTACTCTGATTCATCACTGAGGATGTTTTATGAAAGATACAGAAGTAATGGAAGGAAATCCTCCATCAGGGAGTTGCTTAAGATACAAGAGGGTATCAATAAAGAAGAATGCAGAAGGCTGGAATAAACTGGCTTATGCTACCTTTAATCTAATAGCATTACTAGCATCTGCCTATTTATGCAATTTTTGTATCTTCTAGAAATAGAAGCCTCCGTGTATGCAAAGGAAATTGACATTCAAGCTGTTACCAGTGCAAAAGCAACAATCCTATAATAATTAATATTTTCATTTCACTCTTGAATAAAACCATAAAAAGGTGACTTTCTCAAAATATACTGGAACATAATTCGTATACTTGGGGCAAAAATAATTAAATGTGCCAAGTATATTTTCATAGGTATATACTAATCTACATTATTTTTTCAAAGCTTATTAAGGCTGGCAAAACAATCTGTCATTCATTCAAAAATATATATTGTACCCATGGTATACCAGAAACTGTTCTGGGAACCATGGATATAACAATGTAGTCTGTCCTTCAAGGATATTAATATCAAGAAGATAAGGGGACACACAAATATTCATAGTAAAAGCAGATTTGTGCCATAGTATATGAAATGAAGAATGAGCATAGGAATAGAAGCCTACAGAAGATGGCATTTAAATTGAGACCTGAGGAGTAGGTTGGAGTTTGAAAAAGTAATCTGTTGCTAGTAGTTATGAAATAAGGATATTTCAAACAGAGGGAAACAGGTGGGCATAGGTAGGGGAGAGCACGGGACCTTCAATATTGTGTTGCACAAAATTGAAAGGAGAAAATAGAGTTGCTTCTGGAGAGCCTGGCAGGGGCCAAGGTGTCCTTTTCTACTACATAAAAAAGTTTTATATTTTTATCCCAAAGGCAACAGGAACTATTGATGAAGAGAATGGCCTCGGGGAGTGTGGAGAGTATTGGGGAAGGCAGGGAGGTGATACACATTGGGCAAAGGAATGGCAAAGCCTTCAGCCGAAAGCAGTAACTTAATGCCCATTTCAGACACTTCCTTAGTGGCAATTAGAAGAGAGAAAAATAACCCATTCTTTCTTAATTAAATCAAGACAGACGTTCTTTCAATTTTCATCTATTTAAGATAAGAGCAAACATTATTTATGAAGCTTTTCCTGTTTGGCCAATTTGTGTAGGTATCTCATGGAAGCAGACATTCGCCTCTCGGTCCTCGGTGAGCGTACATGAAAAGCAGAGACTAAAATCTTCTACCCAGCACATGTGGATACCTGCTGATTGAATTCTAATATTGGGTATTAGTGAAATACATTGAAGTCATACTGAGTTTTGAAGATTTGTTACAGTTTTCCAGACCTCTCCCTGAATGTGATCAGATACCACATTCAATCTCTTTAACCTCAGGCTCAAATATTGTTTCTTGCAGAAGAAAAGCCCCAAATAATTTTACATGTATAATTTGCAAATTTAAAAATTCCGTGAACTTCCATTATGATAGGTCTTAAAGTACAAGTTTTTTTTTTTTTAAGATTTTATTTATTTTACAGAAAGAACAAGAGAGCATAAGCAGAGGGAGAGGGAGAAGGTGGCTCCCCACTGATGCCCAGGAGCCCAGGACCCTGGGATCATCACCTGAAGCCCCAGGCAGAGGTTTAATTGATGGAGCCACCCAGGCACCCCAAATACAAACCTTTTTAAACCATCACATTCACATTCCCTTTCTCATATGCTCGCTTCGAAAATGGAGACATGTCATGCACCATTATAACCGTACAAGTTAAATACATTTCCTCAGCATTGACACAATGAAAAAAAAAATCACACAAACCAACATCTTGTATAGCTAACAGTGATTGAAAGCACTATGGAAATGCTTTATGACCCACTCTTCAGATCAGTGGGTTAATTGCTTCATTCTGTTTAAAAAGGCTTTGGTTAAAACTAATTAAAATTTTCTTCACTTTTTGGATGGAAGAGACCTATGTTTTCAAGCACTTCAAGTATCATTTTTTTTTTAATTTTTTTCCAGATCTGAGTGTGGTATACAAAATATGAATACTAGATAATGTTTAGCCTTCAGGTCATTAAATGTCAAGTTAATTTATGTAAGTGGCACCTCAAGTGACTGAGAGCATCTCGATGCAGGAAAGACAGCATGACTTTAAAATGTTGAAGATAGCACGTGAAGCTAGCGAGAAGCTAAAAATACTACAAAACGTTTGTCCAAACAGAAGAGTCTCATGACTCTAGATTTATTTGGACCTTGATGTAATTTTTATAATTCTCTTCTTTTTCATTTATATTTATTGACTATAAACACAAAAATTTGTATATATTGATTGCATATTGTTATAAGATATTTTATAAAACAAACATGTATGAATCAATATTTACTATTTAAAATTTATATAATTTAAAATATTTTTAACTATGGGACAACGTGTCATATGTCTGCTGTCTTTTAAGAGGCAGAAACCATGAAGAAATCAAATCGTTTTTAAGAAAATCTCTTATTTTCCTTGGTAAATGAATAGTGGCAAAACTTGTTCCCTTAATTTAGTTAAATGAAAATGTATGGACTACCTACTATAAGTCAGGCATTATACCAAGTATGGAAATTTTAAGGATAAATAATTAGATTTCTATTACATCTAAACATGAAACTAAGTATTTCACTTTATTTAATTGTTATATTAAGCTATGAAGTAGATATGCTTATAATTTACCGGGTGAGGAAATTCTGGCTCTGGTGAAATTACATTAAGGTCAACGTTACCACCTGCAAGCCAAATTCAAAATCCCCCAAACCACTCACCTGATGTTGTAACAACAGAGATGAGTATTTGTGACAAACAATATGATCACATGAACTAAAATATTTACTTCTTAGCCCTTTACAGAAAAAGTTTGTCAATCCTGGTTGAATCTATCTATCGAATTTATTACAAAATTACTTACCAATCTAACCTTTTATTTTTCTAAATGGGCCGCCAATCATTTTAACAGCATGGATTCAACTACCTCTATTTTGCTATACTCTGATATGGTATTCTTACCATGTAACAATTCACATAACCACATGATTGTATGTGGTTATGGATGCTAAAAATTCACTTCCTCTCATTTTAGGTTCAGGTTTTTTATTGTAACAAAATTTTAATATTCTGTGGGATAACGCTGAATTTCTAGAATAATTGGGGAAGAACTGGCATCTGTACAATATTAACTAATCATATCAGAAATATGTCGGACTGATATTTATTTAGACCTTTTTCTGTTTTTAATGATTGATTTATTTTAGAGAGTACCAGACAGAGTTGTGGGGAGGGGTGCACAGAGAAAGTGAATCTTAAAGCAGACTCCCCGCTGAGCACAGAGCCTGACTAGGGGCTCCATATATAAGATTATGACCAGAGCAAAAAGCAAGAGTTGGATCCTTAAGTGACTAAAGCCACCCAGATACCCCTCAACCTTCATTTTAGTGTTCTCGATAGTTTTATCATTTTCTTCAGATATAGCTTTCACACTCCTTGTTAGAATTATTCCTGTATTATAGTTTTCATTGCTTTTGGATGAAAGTTTTTAAATTGTATTTTGTATGTCTTTATCACTAATACAGAGGTATATATTGAATTTTAAAATATTATTTTATCTAGCTAGTTTGTGCAACTTTCTTAGTGGTCCGTCTAATAGGTTTTTATTTACTGTCTTGGATTACCTAGATCAGTAATCATATTATCTATAAATGTTCACATTATCATCTTTCTTTTTCAAAATTTAGAACTTATATGGTTTTTACCTTTCTCTTTTTTCATTATTTAGTCTCTCCAGCACAATGTTGAACAGTACCACTGGTAAGAAATGGCTCATAAAATCATTTCAGTATGACACCTTACTTGAGAGGGAAAATCTTGACTACATTTCATTTTCTTCTTTTGATATTGGTTGTTTAAATGTTTCTTAAGGCAAATTGGGATATTTACATTTTTAAATAAATTTATTTTATCCACACTTAAACAGAGAAGTCCCTTCAGTGCTCTTCTTTCTGATTCCTAAAGTCACTCATTTGTTTCTTATACTTTTTTTTTCTTCTTCTTAATTTTTGACAGTGCTAGGGATGGAATGTTTGTGTGCCTCCAGAACTGATGGGTTGAAACCTAATCACTGATGTGATAGTGGTTGGAGGTGAGGGACTCTGGGAAGTGAATATTTCATGAGAGTAGAACCTCATGAATGGGATTAGTGCTTTTTAAAAGGAGAATCCAAAGAGCTCCTTCTCCCTTTCTTCTATCCACGAATATGAGGAGAAGAAGGTGGTCTAAGCCAGAAATGGGCTTCTGGTTATTTTATTGTAGCAAAATTTTAATATTCTGTGGGATAACGCTGAATTTCTAGAATAATCAGAGCAGAACTTGTATCTATACCAGACACCAAATCTCCCAGTACCTTGATCTTGTACTTCCCAGGCTAAAACCTGTGAGAAATGAATGGTGGTTGTTTAAGTCACCCAATCTATGGCATATTTGTTATAGTGGCCCTACAGACTTAGACATACAGGGGAAAAATCTATTTTGACATTCTTTTCAAAATAAAATCGAGATTTCCCTTTTTCCATAGGTTTGATAGTTTTTATAAAGTAATTTGTTTTTGTCTGTACTAGCTTTCCTCGTCTACTTTAAGAAGATTTTATTATAATTTGTTCAGTTTTTTGAGTTGAATGTATAGCTGCCATCTTGATTTTTGTTTTTTTTTTTTTTATTTTTTTGCAATTTTTGCATTTATTTGAAAAAAAACCTGTTTGGTAATCCACATTCCCAAATATTTATGTTTCCTAATGTGAATAAAGGGATAGCAAAACATTTTCTCCTTCTTTGAAAAGAAAAATGACATTGAGTTAACTTTCTAGCTCTGTTTCCATAGAAACCTGATACTGGTGGAATGTCAGCTGTATTACTAGGCAACATTGCTTATAATAAAAATAAATCCTGATTTGTAAACTGCATCTGGTCTGGGGGGACTTTGAATGACTATAAATACCACATGGGATTTCTTGAGAGTGGTGCATTATTGTAACTGGTGATGTCTGTTGCTTATGGATTATTATAACAGATGTTGGTTACTATTCCGGACATAGTTAAGTTTTAGCCAGGATAGATCTCACACCTACCCATGACCTCAGACTCTACCTCCTGAGCTGTCATGTTGGAGAAAGACTTTAGCCCTTGACCCTTGTTGGAACTCTCATGTTGGAAAATCTCTGGATACTGCCCTACTGGCATGCTTTGTGCCCTTCTAAGGAAACCATTGTCAAGTGTAACTATTGGGTTCATGAGATTGATTGTTCAGTTGAACCTACAACTACAAAGAGTAGGTACTAAATATATGGAGATTCTTTTTTTTATTTGTGCACCATTCAAAATGTTACTGGCTTCCTATTCTGAGAAGTGTAGAGGACTAAGGATGGTCAGGAAGGAGGTACATGGGGAAGACTGTGCAGTGCCTGAAACTTGTTATGGAACTTGAAGATGTTAGTAACACCTGAGTCCCCTTTGAATGGTGCCAGTGATATCGTACCTGCAATCAGGAAGTCTGGTGAGAGAGAGAATTTTGAGTAAGAGTCCTAGTATACCTCCTTCAGAAGGAATTAACAAAAACACATAAAATGGAAAAATAGAAGAAGTGGGGCAAAGTTTCCTTGAGATGTGAGAAAGAACACTTCAAAGAACTTTCAATGAAAAAATTATACTTAATCTAAAAATAATTATACTTAATCTGGTTCTTAAAAGATAGGGAGGTAATATGTTACCAGTTTGAAAAAATTGTAGGTTAAGTACTCTAGCTAGTCAGATAAAAAGGCCTGGGTGCATTCTTAAAAACATTGTGTGTGGGTTCCTGGGTGACTCAGTTGGGTAAGTGTCCAACTCTTAATTTTTGGCTCAGGTCACGATCTCAGGGTTGTGAGATGGAGCCCCACCTCTAACTTCATGCTCCACATGGAGTCTGTTTGAGATTCTGTCTCTCCCTCTGCCCCTTCCCCGTTCATGCTCTCTGTCTCTGTCTCTCTCAAATAAATACATAAATCTTTAAAAATAAATAAATGAAAACATCATATGCTATTTCCTCATACCTATTCAGTGAATTTTATACATCCATGTATTGGTTCTAAGTTATAGGAAATTTGCTTTAGTTCTCATACTGATACATGATACATATATAATTTAATACCTATGATTAAATTAGGAAAAAGCCAATTAGGGATGCACTTCATTGTAATCTTTAAGTTCTATTACACATTTAGCTACTTTGGAAAAAATTTCATTTCATGCTTCACAAGTTATGAATGTTGAGAAAATCACCTTGAAAATAATTATTTTAATGTGAGGGAAAGGACACTGCTAATTCTAGCACCGTGTTCTGAATTGACAGAACTCATTTCTTGTCATGAAATATCGATCACATTTTCTAAAATCTAAGTGAGACTCCCTGGTAGCCACTCTGCTTTCCTGAGCCTAGGAGCTGTGCAGATATTCCCTGAGGAACCTGTGTATTCATGAACACACACACATAACAAATCTGTACAAAGCACTGGCTTCATTGAAGATATTTAGTAAGTGTACATGTGTCTGACAAAGCAACAGCCTAGAGAAGATGTTACTCAAGTGTTTAAGTCTAGAGGGCCATTTTCTAAAATAAATACCCTATACCTTGAAATAGCATGCACCTTAGAATTGCCCTTCTCACCTAGCTCTGATAGGCTAGCACATCAGACAATAACTTTCAACAACATGAGTTCCAAATGATCA
Source organism: Mustela nigripes (assembly GCF_022355385.1). Classification (NCBI taxonomy): domain Eukaryota; kingdom Metazoa; phylum Chordata; class Mammalia; order Carnivora; family Mustelidae; genus Mustela; species Mustela nigripes. The sequence goes on from NC_081568.1 coordinate 139,250,598, forward strand.
AGGCCAGCTACAAAATTTACAAGGTCCAGGGAAGAATGAAAAGCTGAGACTTGCTCAAAAGGCAGGAAAAAAAGCTTTGTCCCTTCTTACCTAATCACTCTGTTTCTTTCTTTTTTTTCTTTTTTTTAATTTACTCTCTAATATGCTTTTTCAGGCAGAGTTTGAGTGCAGACTTTGTACAGGTTCTATCCCGTAACTCAGGACACAACACCTGGCTCCCACCATTGGCTTCCATGGAGAGAGAGAACACCAGTGATCTCTTGGTATATAAAGGGCAAATGGGTAGCCAGGAGGTCATCTATGTGCATGGCAAAGGTAGAATGAGCCCTGAGGAAAAGCTTCAAGCTCCCACCATTCTTCACTATCCCATGGAACTTCACTTACAAAACACAAATTTAAAGTTAAAAATATCAAGGCCTTGACAATAGAACATTGAACCCTAAGTTTAGGTGGGTGTCAATGCAGTGAGAGCACACAGGGAGAACACAGGGTCTTAAGCAACAGTACGTTTCACATGTCCCTGAAGATGATCCTGCAAGTCCATCCCAAGGACACTTCCATTTGTCCCATCCCACGTCTTTACAATGAAATTCAAAGTAACCCCAACCGCAGGTCCAACTTTGCCTAATGCTATGCTCTGTTGTGTTTGGTTCATTCACAACATTCAAAAGTATGTTTCAGTCAGACGAAAGTGACAACGGAAGAACAATGTACATGAACTATAAGGAGTAATATCAAAATCAGTTTAAGGAAGTCTTAAAATATTCTTTTGTGCCAATAAATATTTTTATTCATTTTTATGGATAAATTGTACCTGTCAACTTGTTCAGATTTTGACACTTTTACGTAGAAAAAAAGAGTATGTATCTACTATCTAAATGGGACCTGTAAACTTTACCTGTAAACTCTTAAAGAGTTGGTAAAAGTCCCTCCATGATATATAAACACTGGAAAAATTTACTTGGTGAAATTCTCTAAGAAAATTGACTATAGATGTAATTAAACATGGAACTTCTCTTCTCCATGGAACATCTGCATTCACACAGCAAAAAAAACTATTCTAATTATTACCTTAAGCTGCATTTTTTTTACATATTTATATGCCCATACAGAATGACATCAGTTTGAAAAAAGGGTATTTTTCAATTACTTTGTCCATTAGTTTTAATTGACTTAAAATAAATTTGATCACCTAACTTAATAATGATAGAAATTATGGTTTATGAAGAATGTTATTTATAACAGTAAAGTTACTATGTAGTACTATTTCAAAATATTAATAACATTTATAATTATCTCAATATATTTTAATATCTAATTTTCATTTCAATATAAATTTCAATATTTTAATACATTTATATCATAAAAGACTATATTAAAAAGCATATCTTAGAAGCTGAGTTCAGACCTGTTTTAGGATATTTTTGTTAATCTCTCAAAAAATTTTATTACTAATTGGTTTTATGATTAAATATCATAATTAAAGTTCCATAGAGAAGGAATAAATGATGGGAAAAAGATGTCATTCTTTCTATCCTTTTAGATTCCCAGGTGAAAATATTTCTTTGAAGAATACTTCCCAGAAATCTTTTTCTACTGCTCATTATAAACACAAACCCACCAAATTTTTCAAGAGGACCACCATCTTATTCTCAAGTACAAATTCCAATTTGCACATATAAAATATTCCTTCCACAGAATATATACAATATATGCTTACTTTCTTCATTCATTCATTCATTCATTCAATAATTCATTTATTCATCATCCATCCACCAATCTCTCTGTCCATTCATTCATCTACATTATGAGCTATCCTGTGGTATTTCATCAGTATGGGATAACACTGAGTCCCTTATTTATTTATTTATCTGTTATCCTGTGGTATTCCATCAGTATGGAATGACACTGAGTCCCTTATTTATTTATTTATTTATTAAATAAATAATAAGACAGAGATCACAGGTAGGCAGAGAGACAGGCAGAGAGAGAGGAAGGGAAGCAGGCTCCCCACTGAGCAAAGAGCTCGATCCCAGGACCCCGGGATCATGACCTGAGCTGAAGGCAGAGGATTTAACCCACTGAGCCACCCTGGCGCCCCTGCACTGAGTCCCTTATTGCCAAACATCCTTATTGACAATTAGCAAATTCTTGCCTAATATGCTGTCATGGTTTTAAAATCAGGAGCTCCAAATTAAGTTCCAGTCTACCGTAGTTACAAGGATCTGTCTTAGATAGTTTCTGATACTCACTTTCTTCATCTGTTGAAGGGGAGGAGAAGGAGGAAAAGACATTAATATCTACTTCCCAGTGTTGATAAACAAAGTAAATGAAAACAGTTGGTAATGATTTTGCAGTGCTCATAGAGTTCCGTTTTACAAAGAGAAACATATATAATTATGTTGGAGAGGGGTAGGTAATGCCACAAGAGAACTGAACAAGTCCCCTGACAATCTGACTCCTAAAAAGATCTCAGGGCTGATTGCTGAACTGCCCTAATCCTGTGTCCCATCTCCAACCACGAAGGCAGGCTACCAGAGTGGATCTGCCAAGAAACAAGAACAGAATCAAAATAACTGTCTTGCCCTCTTTCTTCTGCTCCTATTAACAGGATCAGCACTGGCCATTTTTGCAACCAGAGTTATAAATACTTTCTTTATTTGACAGACGGAGATCACAAGCAGGCAGAGAGGCAGGCAGAGAGAGAGGCTGAGCAGAGAGTCCGATGCGGGGCTCGATCCCAGGACCCTGAGATCATGACCCAAGCCGAAGGCAGCGGCTTAACCCACTGAGCCACCCAGGCGCCCTAATACTTTCTAATATTTAATTACATGAGAGCAATATCACACATAGTGTTAAAGGTACCAAAATGTAAATTAAATGCTAAGTAACCAATTTAGAAAAACACTCACCAGGATGTTTTGTTGTTGTTGTTGTTGTTGTTGTTTTTCCCCCGTGAACAGAGTCAAGCACACCCAATGAGGACGTTTGCTTCATTGTGTGAGGAAATCAGGGATGGGGGGCTCAGTTATATAAAATTGTGGCTGTTTGCTTACCCTAGACATCCTTGATCTTCACTAGTGGTGTTCAGAGAACAGTTTCTTGTTTTTATTTATTTTCTAAAAACTCTCAGCATTGGGTGCCTGGGTGGCTCAGTGGGTTAAAGCCTCTGCCTTCAGCTCAGGTCATGATTTCAGGGTCCTGGAATCGAGCCCAGCATCAGGCTCTCTGCTCAGCAGGGAGCCTGCTTCCTCCTCTCTCTGCCTGCCTCTCTGCCTACTTGTGATCTCTGTCTGTCAAATAAATAAATAAAATCTTTAAATAAAATTTAAAAAAAATCTCAGCATTCATTGTCTTTTCCTTACTCTAAGCCAAACAAGAATTTTGCTCATGCTAATGACTGTGAATTGTCTTGTCTAAAACCAAACATGTTTTAGACAACCCCTTCTTCCTAAATCCCCTTTGCCTGCCCCTCCTTTTCATTTCCTTTTTATTCACTGATGTGTGCTGCTCAGAGAAATAGTTGCAACCGAATTGGAAAGCACTGTGAAATGAATGGCTGTGATATCTATCCCTCCTTTTGCCAACACTCCTTTGTGTAACTGCATGGAAGCCTGCCGAAGCTAATGTTAACACGTGCACATTCGACTGAGTTCCACTGGAAATGAGGCATGCCAGAAGAATGGCATTACTTTTTCATGGTGGAAAGAGAGTTCCTTCAATCAAAACAAAATCGAAATGCCAACATTGCTCCCTCCTCCTTATTTAAACATTTCTGTCAAACCACACTCATTTTCAGTTTTTAATTTATTACATGAAACAAGCAATACAATGCTTCCCCCTCTAATATCCACCGATGTTGTGCAACAATTAAATTCTGTAGGCAAGCAATAAAAGGCTGCTCTTATCTTCATGAGATGGCATTTCTTTATGCTTGTAGCTTTTAAATAAAGGACCAGATGCCTTCTGTGAATTAGCAAGCTGGACTTTCTGGGTTGCCTTTTTTATTAACCTAACATAATCAGGTTAACTAGTCTTCTCTCTCCAAGCACAGGCAGGGTTAGAAGTCGAGGACAGGAGGTCAGCCATGACAAATCTGCTGAATAATGTTATGCTATAGACTGGAAAGGAACCAAGGATTCTGTTTTGTTATTGAAGTCTCTGAAGCAGTCAGACTTGGAAAAACAGCCAGTTCCCTATGCCAAGAGACCATCTCTATTCACCATGTCTTTTTTGAAAACTCTGTACTCAAAACGAATGGGAAATAAAACAAAATAAAAGACAGTCTACTAAATTTTATTTTTCTTCTTCCAAAATGCTTTTCATTTTAGGCATACCTGACTGAATATTGTAAGCTTGAGGATAGGAAGAATGTCTTGCATCGACTACAATAGAGGGTATTTCTGGAAAGTCTGTAAAATGCCACATAGAGGAGGTCTCTTATAATGGTTTTGTTTTAATTAAGGGAGTAAGATTATTTCAAGTTTAATTGGCAGGTCTCTAGGATATTTTTTATTTAACCTGAATTTAAGGCTCTATTCCTACCACTTTTTCTTCCATCTTGCCACCACTATGAACTAGAAAATATGAGTGTCCATATTTATACACTCACAGAACCAAGAGAAAGCTGACCCTCGTATATAAGACAAATAACTGAATGACTTTACTGCCATTAAACTTGGAATTAATCAGTGGGTGCTCTCAGATTCTCCAACAGTACTTGCCATGATACTTCCTGAATATAATTCATGACATACCACTTTTTTTTAAAAGATTTTATTTATTTATTTGACAGTCAGAGATCACAAGTAGGCAGAGAGGTAGGCAGAGAGAAAGGAAGAGAAGCAGGCTTCCCGCCGAGCGGGGAGTCCCTGGAATCATGACCTGAGCTGAAGGCAGAGGCTTTAACCCACTGAGCCACCCAGGCTCCCAGACATACCACTTTAAAAGAAACTATCAAAGTCCCACCATTGGGTTATACTCCAAATTCCGTAACTTCCATCATGGCCAAACCAAAATCTCAGTGACTCTCAAGGTACTTTTGGTTCAGCTAGAGTTCCTCCTCATTCATTTCCATCAACAATGTGCAAACAAACAACCCCTATGATTTCTACATTTTCAATTCCATGTTATCAGTGGAATTGTTACTTTAATATGAAACCCCAGAAGATGGTGTGCTTCTGGGTATAATGGATTTGGGAGAAGGGAGCATCATCTCAGTAAGGTCTTGTGGTATACACAATTAAAAGCTAGAAGCCTAGGGCCATTTGGTGTAAATAAAAACAACCCCTTGCATTTCAATAGCCTCTAGGAAAAATCTCTTTATTAAAATATAGGGCAATGTTTCTCGTGCTTGGCAGTACCAATATTTTGGTCTACCCAATCGTTTTGGGAGGCACAGGGAGCTTTCCTGGGCATTGTAGCATATTTAACCCCATCCCTGGATTTAGGGTCAGTTGATGTCTTAATCAAAAACTTAAATGGTGTTACTTTCTTCATTCATTCAACTTAAAACTTGTGAACTCTGCAACTATATGCAATATGGCTATTGCATATACCTTTCAGTCATAAGAAAAAAATGTGCGAAAAAAACAGAGCCAAAGTTGTCCTATACAAAGACAATGTTCTGTACTCCTAATAACAGTATTTTAGAAGGCTAAATAAAGCCCAAGTTATAACTTTTAGAGCTGAGAGTGATTTCTTTCATTTCATTCCTCCCATGAATTCGTGATCTATTAGCCTGACCAACAAAGACAATTTTTTGTCCACGATGGCCCAGTCCTGAGCAAAGCCTTGAATTTACATAGTTGTTGTCAATCCAATTACAGAAACATTTATTGGAAATGTACACACATGCATGAACTGCTCAAGGCACTTGGAAGACAAAAGGTGAAGAAGATATTAAAGTAAGAACCCAATTAATTTTGAGCAGACATAAGAGAAAAATGAACTCTGCCCGAGGGAATTGGAAAAGGTTTCGAAGCCAGCTTCCTTAGGGAGGATGACTAGAATTTCAACAAGAAGAAAAAGCATTCAAGCAAAGCAGGGACAGAGGCAGAAGAGCACAGATCCAGAGACAGAGAGAAATCAGAGACCTTAGAGCCCAGCCTACAGACCTGGAGGCAGTAGCAAGGGATAAAACCAGAAAGGGAGGATGTTACTATGTAACTATGTTACATAGTTAATGGGGAGACCGTTGGGATCTCTTACAGGAAAGTGATCTGGTCAGATCTGCAAGATAGAAAGAAGCCTGTGTAGGTATGCGTGCAAAGAATGAAATGAGAAAGAACAGACCTTGAATCAGGGAAAGCAATTAGGAGTCTATTATTAATACAGTATTTCAACTGAAAGAGAATGAGATAATGAACTGAGAAAAATGGCATGAGGGATTGAGATGAGGGAAGGGCTCACATGCTATTTAGGATGGAGAATGGAAAGACCATGAAAAATTATTGGAGTGGGAAGTGTAGAGGTGGGCGAGAATTTTTCTTTATCAGTTTTGGTGTGGTGACTTGGATGGATAGTAATGTCACCTTCCTAAAAGAAAAGAAGAGGCAAGGAGCAGGTGTGGGGGAAATAAATGGACTGGAGAAGATAAACTATTATCCCAAACACCAAAACAACATGTATCACAAAGGATATTTAACACATTCAAGTGGAAATTATAGAAGTAGGGGTTAAAATGGGAAATGTGGTTTCTTAAATCACAAGCTCTTCAAAAGGAACTTTCCTTGTCCATATGACTTCTATTAATTATAGAGGCTCAGGTTGGGAATCTTTAAACTTTATTTCTGTCAGTGTCATGCTTTAAATATAGTAAAGTTAGAGAATGGGCAGGGAACCAGCCTGAGAGGGCAGCTTGGCTCACTGGAGGGAACATAATGGCTGATTAATCTACTAGAATTCCTTAGCATTCTAATAAATTCAGTGTCCGCCTTTGTGAGGTCATAAATCCCTTAGAGCAACAGAGAAAAGCTACAGAGTTGACCCCTTAAAAATGAGCAGATTTACACATAAAGAACATTCTCTTTATAATTTCAAGATGGCTCTCCACAGACACCCACACATTACAAGGACCTCAGCTTCAGAGCTCTTGGTGTAGAGGTGGACAAATCCACTCATAAATCAATATTATTTTTTAAAAAGTCAAATATATGTTCAAAGGCATCTCTTTCGTATTACTAGGAAGTGTTCTCTTTTCCAAATAAACTCCTATAAATCAGGATTTTACAATTCAGTACTGGTGAAAATTTGGTGGGGTAATTCTTTGTTGGTGGGTGGGAAGAGGAAACTGGTTCACGCACCGTAACATGGTCAGCAGCACCCTTAACCTCTAGCCACAAGGTGTCATTAAGACCACAGATGTCTCTAGACATTGTCAAATGTCTCCTGGGAGGCAAAACTGCCCCTTCTGAGAACCACTGATACAAGCAAGTACTTTTATCTTCATAAAACTCCTGCATAAGAGATAAAGTTAGGTGTTCTCTTTTTGAAGAAAAATACTTTCTTGGGAAACTTTCCTAGAACATATCACAAAGTTAGCAAGCAGCAAAGGTCAGTATGTAGATCCCGTTTTGGGGGGGAGGGGCAACTCTTAATCTTTTTTTTTTTTTTTTAAAGATTTTATTTATTTATTTGACAGACAGAGATCACAAGTAGGCAGAGAGGCAGGCAGAGAGAGAGAGAGAGAGGAGGAAGCAGGCTCCCTGCTGAGCAGAGAGCCTGATGCAGGGCTTGATCCCAGGGCCCTGGGATCATGATCTGAGCCAAAGGCAGAGGCTTTTAACCCACTGAGCCACACAACTCTTAATCTTTTCCTTACATTCCTATTCTCACTGCAGGAGGAAAAAGTATCTCCTCCTTATAGATGGTAAGAATCACACAAAGGTCATAGCATAGCCACTGTCTTCTATCCATTTGCTTCCCTCTTTTTTTACTTTTTTTAAAATAAATTTCCTCTTTAATACTCCAACTTAAGCAATAAAGAAGCTGATATTTTCATAGCAACAAGAAATTCCTCAACTCAAAAATAAATGAAACATTATAAACACTAATTAGTAACAATATATTACCATCTGTAGCATGAGCAAGTCTGTGTTCTTATAGTAAATCTTACCTTTATTTAGTTCTGGAATGGGAAATCTGTAAGTTATGCACAAATTATGGAATCTATGGGCAACAGATACAAAAGTCTGTTAAAATCCGTACATAGAGGGACACCTGGGTGGCTCAGTTTGTTGAATGACTGCTTTCGGCTCAGGTCCTGATCCCGGAGTCCCGGGATCAAGTCCCGCATTGGGCTCCCAGCTCCACGGTGAGTCTGCTTCTCCCTCTGACCTTCTCCTCCCTCATGCTCTCTTTCACTATCTCTCTCTCAAATAAATAAATAAATAAATCTTTAAAAAAAAAAAATCCGTACATAGAGATTCTGAAATTCTGATACAACTATCATGTTTCCCCTCTCTGCCATTTCTTTGTCCCCAATCTTGCTCTGTTAAACAATGCACTTTGTCTCTCCCTTCATCATCACTTACATTTCTTTTCATATATTTATCAGCATGCTAATATCTGTGTTTGCTCCCTGTGTGCATTACCTTGTCTTCTTATGATATTCTCCATTTTTATTCTGGGGGGTGGGGAACCCTCCATTCCCAAATCCTTGTCAGCATGTTTTAGGCAGTCTCATAGAGGTAGTCTTTCTTTCCCTAAAAATGGAACATCTAATTTTTAGCTAAGCAGCTGGTTATGCAGAATAAATACTACCTTGAAGGTGTGCGTAAACATGTGACAAAGTTGGGAAAGGATGAGCTACCACTGAGTGGTAGCTTCCGGAAAACTTTTAAACAGAAAGTTGGTCCACACACTTGGCTGAAATTTTTCTTCCTTTGCTCTGACCTGCTGCCAAGAATGTAGACTTGATGACTACAGTTCCAGCTTCCAGTTTGTATAATTACTGTGAAACATCTACGTCAGAGATGGCCAAGACAATGCCCAAAGGAAACTCGGTCTTTGAGGGCTTTGTAACCCAGTGCTGCCATATCAGCCCTGAACCAACTCAAGACTTTCACGTAAGAAACAATCTTCTAATTTATCTTTGTAATATCTCTGTGGTTTGGGGGACTCAAATTCACATAGGAATTGAACCTTTTTTTTTTTTAAGATTTTATTTTGTTTATTTGACAGAGAGAGATCACAAGTAGAGAGGCAGGCAGAGAGAGAGGGGGAAGCAGGTTCCCTGCTGACCAGAGAGAACCCGATGTGGGGCTCGATCCCAGGACCCTGAGATCATGACCTGAGCCAAAGGCAGAGGCTTTAACCCACTGAGCCACCCAGGTGCCCCAGGAATTGAATCTTAATGGATACAAGTGAAAACACATTCTAATCTCAAGACCGAGCCCGTAACCTAAGTCTAAACCAAAGAGCCGTTGACATTCCTGTTTCAGAGGGACCCATACCCTATACCAATATATATATTTTTAATTTATTTATTTTCAGCATAACAGTATCATTATTTTTTCACCACACCCAGTGCTCCATGTAATCCGTGCCCTCTATAATACCCACCACCTGGTACCCCAACCTCCCACCCCCCGCCACTTCAAACCCCTCAGATTATTTTTCAGAGTCTATTTTTAGGTAAAACAGTATACATGCAGCTATGTCAAGAAACTTAATTTTCCATTAAAAATTTGACAAAGAAAGTACAAAGATGCTGTCATTCTGACAAAACCTCTTAGTGTATTTTGGTTTAACTATCAAAGTTAAAATGCGAGCACCTGGGTGGCTCAGTTGTTATGTGTCTGCCTTCGGCTCAGGTCATGATCCCAGGTTCCTGGGATTGAGGCCCATATTGGGCTTCCTGCCAAGCAGGGAGCCTGCCCTTCCTCTCCCACTTCCCCTGCTTGTGTTCCCTCTCTGGCCCTCTCTGTGTCAAATAAATAAAATATTTTTTTAAAAATCCATAAAGTCTAAATGGGCTTGGGTCTAAGTTTTCCTTCATGGGAGGCCTGCATATGATTCTGCATATGGTTTCAAAGGATGGCACTACTGACGTCAGGGTTATGCAATTAAATATTTAGGCAGCCATGAGCGTTTCTTTGAAGGCATCAGAAGTTACAATTAGGGACGCCTGGGTGGCTCAGTTGGTTGGATGACTGCCTTCGGCTCGGGTCATGATCCCAGAGTCCTGGGATCGAGTCCCACATCGGGCTCCTAGCTCCATGCAGAGTCTGCTTCTCCCTCTGACCTTCTCCTTGCTCATGCTCTCTCTCACTGTCTCTCTCTCAAATAAATAAATAAAATCTTAAAAAAAAAAAAAAAAGAAGTTACAATTAACATAGTCTGATGTGAGTTTGACAAATTCTGGAGTTCATGATTATTTGTAGAAAACTATGCTCTTTGGTTCCTAACTACATGATGCATTTTAGGACAAAGCATTATCCATCAAGCTAATCAGTCTTCACTCATCCAGGCAATGAATCTTTCTGGGTCCTTTGCACAAATGTCACAATCACAATGTCTTCTGAGCAGTTTGGGAGAAAGAGAATAAAGAAGTTAGCAGCTCGTAAGATATAATGAAATTAAAAATAATAATGATATATAGATAGATAGATGATATATATATGGTGATGATGACAATAATGATGATATCTATATAATATATATTATTATATAATAATATATAATCATTAATTAATAATTATATTAATATAATGAATATTTTGGAAATAATGAATATTAAATATTCATTAATAATAGTCTTCAGCTCTCAGTTATTAAGTACAATTCAAATAGAATTTACTGAGTACTTGGATTACTACTTAAAATACATAGGTTGTATCTGATTGGAATATTTCAAGTAATAAATCTGATAGGGCATAAGGATATTTGACCAATATTGAATTGTGCATGTCCTATGTTGGGAAATACTGTATATATTCCAGATAGAGTAGTAAACAAGACAGACAGACGTCTCCACATTTAATGATGAGATCATATGGGAAAAGGAGCTAGGTCCGATTTTAGGGGAGTTGGAGGTAAGGGTGAGGAGGGGAGGAGGCAGAAACATACTTCTCAGAAGACAAAGCGAATCTCTGCAATTTCGACCAGTTAAAGGGAAGGAAGAAAAAACAGTGCCCTAATGCTTCAAAAGATGAGAGAATATTACATTTGGGGCAAAACTTCCAACACGCAGTAGAGCTGAAGATTAGGTACCATAAATGGGAAGGCCAGAACTGAGTACAAGAGGAAGAAGGCAGACAGCAGTGTGAATTTTCCTTCTTTAAATCTGAAAAGATTTATCCAAATTGCAGAGATAAGACATGGCCAATACAAGATGTTTCTATGCTTGTTTTCAATATTAACATTATTTAATTTTGAACTAATGCATGATTAATGAAAATCCCTGGAATATATGAACAGCATAAAAAGAGAAAAATGTCACACTTTCTGACACACAGGGGTATCCGATAATATAGCTTTGGCTATATTAAAGTTTTGTCCTTAACTGAACTCATGTTCAGTGTAGAATATTTTTATAATATGATATCAAAAAATTAAAATAATTAAATAATTATTATTTAAATAATCATGATTCAATTAATTATTATTTAATTACTTAAAATAATTAAAAAATTATTTAATGGCTACACAATATTTTTAAGGTAAAGCTAAGTTTCTGCTCATTTTTTAAATTAATGTATATTAACATTAACCTAAAAAACCACTAACAAATATTTCGGATATAGGATTTTATTCCAAAGTAAATGTACTGAGAGGGCTACACAAAGTGTGCTCTTTTTTAAAAATTTATTTATTTATTTATTTATTTATTTGAGAGAGAAAGCAGGAGTTGTCAGGGGAAGGGGAGGTGCAGGGGAGAAGGAGAAGCAGACTCCTTGCTGAGCAGGGAGCTCAACGTGGGGGTTGATCCCTTACCCTGAGATCATGACCCGAGCCGAAGACGGGTATTTTACAGACTGAGCCACCCAGACACCCCCAAAATATGCTCTTTTGACATTAGTCCTGGGACATGTTTTGAAAAACCAAAATAAGAAAAGTGAGTTTGTGAAATAATGCATTTAATATTTTTCCCCATGGGGAGTCTCCTAACAAAACAATACTGAGGTCTCTATCATTATGCTTTAAAGAAGACTAGTTGGATTTTCCTTGCCTTCCCTAAATAATTTTATGACAAAACACTTTTTGTATACTTCCTCTTTATCTACGTATTACACACGTCACAGAATACCATGTTAGAGAATTTAAAAAAAAAAGCACAAATTAGGATGAGGTCAAAAGTACTTAGTATATTTCAATAACCCAATAAAAGTGTATTCTATAGGCTTCTTAAAATATTTTCTTAGAAATAATACATGCTGATATTAAAAAATGCAAGCAAGACAGGGGTGCTTGGGGGGCTCAGTCGGGTAAGCATCCAGCTCTTGGTTTTGGCTGAGGTCATGATCTCAGGGTGCTGAGAATGAGCCATCATGGATCTCCTCGGGCTCTGTACTGGGAGTGGAGACTACTTAAGATTCTCTCTCTGGGGGCGCCTGGGTGGCTCAGTGGGTTAAGCCGCTGCCTTCGGCTCGGGTCATGATCTCAGGGTCCTGGGATCGAGTCCCGCATCGGGCTCTCTGCTCAGCGGGGAGCCTGCTTCCTTCTCTCTCTCTCTGCCTGCCTTGTGATTTCTCTCTGTCAAATAAATAAATAAAATCTTTAAAAAAAAAAAATTCTCTCTGTCCCCCTCTGCCCATGCTCATACATACCTGCAGCTCTCAATCAAAAAAAAAAAAAAAAATGCAAATATGACAAGCAATCAAAATCTTATTTCTTCAACATATCCTAAGTTCTGCCTTAAGAAATCACCATCATTGAGGTGTCTGGGTGGTTCAGTGGGTTAAAGCCTCTGCCTTTGACTCAGGTCATGATCCCAGGGTCCTGGGATGGAGCCCCACATTGGGCTCTCTGCTCAGCGAGGAGCCTGCTTCCACTTTCTCTCTCTGCCTGCCTCTCTGCCTACTTGTGATCTCTGTCTGTCAAATAAATAAATAAAATCTTTAAAAAGAAATAAAGAAATCACCATCATTAACATGTGAGGAACAACATATGAAGCATCTCCAAACCATATATGCACATACAAGGGCAGATAGGGAAACAACATATAAATAGGTGATAATAGATAAAGTTATAGATCAGTAGATGCCATTTAAATTTTGCATTATGCTGCATTCTATATTTAAGAGGTATTCTAATATTAAATTTAACAGAAGAAATGCAAACGTAGTGTAACCTAAACAAATTGGTAAGCTGCAAGTCAATTTGTTCAACAGATAAAATATTTTTTCATAAATAATCCCTGTAAACTTAAGGTCAAATTTTGATATATAGTAAGTTTCAAGTCTGTCTTTCTTTCTTTCTTTCTTTCTTTCTTTCTTTCTTTCTTTCTTTCTTTCTTTTTAAAGTAGGCTTCACACACAGTGTGGAGCCCAACTCAGGGCTTAAACTGACTACCTGGAGATCAAGACCTAAGCTGAATAAACAAACAAAGAAACAAATAAATAGAATTTTTAAAGGCCTGAGCTGAAATCACAAGTGGGATGCTTGGGACACCTGGGTGGCTCAGTGGGTTAAACAGCTGCCTTCAGCTCAGGTCATGATCCCAGGGTCCTGGGATTGAGTCCCACATGGGCTCTCCTTGCTCGGCAGGGAACCTGCTTCTCTCTCTGCCTCTGCCTGCCTCTCTGCCTGCTTGTGTGCTCTCGCTCTCTCTCCTTCTCTCTGACAAATAAATAAATAAAATATTTTTAAGAGTGGGCTGCTTAACCCACTGAACCCCCAGGTGCCCCAAGAGTTTTGAGTCGTTTGTCTCTTTGTTTTTAAATATTTTATTTATTTATTTTTCAGAGAGATACAGAGAGCACCGGCCGGCAGAGAGGCAGGCAGAGGCAGAGGGAGAAGCAGGCTCCCTACTGAGCAAGGAGTCCAATATGGGACTTGATCCCAGGACGCTAGGATCATGACCTGAGCTGAAGGCAGCTGCTTAACCAACTGGGCCACCCAGACATCCCATTGAGTCATTTTTATACTACATAATTAGACTTTAATATTATAAATTTACTAATTGCAATAAAAGATGAAGAAATTAGCTCTCTTAGACTTCTTTCCCCTTCTACTAGATTGCAAAGCACTGGGAATGAATTTTCCTTGAGACCAGTATGGTACCTCACTGTGCAGATTACACTCTATTTCAGGGAAATTTTCCTTTGACATTTTTGAATATTCTTTTGTTTCACATTTTCTTCAAAACTGCAATTGTACTTCTTCCTATTTTCTTTGACTATTTCCACCTACAGTCATTTTTATGTCTCTATTACTTTATCTTTAAGTAATTTCTTCAAGTCTATATAGTTGGGTTTTCAATTGTTTTATTACATTTTTTATGACATTTTTTATAATGTCTTTATCTTATCATTCTTTTTATGAAACAGAGGTCACTTTTTTGTGTGATTTCTTTGTAATTTAAGGAATGATTTATCTGGAATCCTGTTCTCCCTCCACAGGTGATTCTTCCATAATGTATGTTCTCTAAGCACCGTTTTTTCCTTCTTTTATAGTTTCTGTTCATAGGCCACATGTTTTTTCTCCCTTGCTTCTGAGTTATCTTTAAGAGACGGCAGCCTTATACTAAATACTGTCAAGTGGGCAGATAATGGAACAAGAAAGGGAATGATCTCCAACTTGGAATGGTGTTGTACAGAGCACCCCCTTTCCAAGACTGATATTACCTTTTGGTACAAACCCACACCCATCTCCACGCCTCTAAGTGTTGGCATGGAAACCATGGTGGGTTGGTGTAGCTCACTATAGATCTCCTTGAGACACAAGCCCTTCATTTTGAGCCTTGGCGATGGACGCTTCCTCTCCTTGTTCACCCTCTTGACATCCGGGACTTTCCTTGGCAGAGAAGGTTCAGCTATGGAAAATGACATTCATTTGGTTCCTCTTGCAGCATCATATTCACTGCTGAGTTGTGAGACTGAATTCACTTTCCACCCTGATGTCTACTGACATGCTGTAGTGACCTGTCCTAGAGCTCAGATCTCCTTATCGTACTATAAGGATGGTGAGATAAGCTGCCACGACTGTGATTCTTCCTTTTATGGATACATTTTCCTGTTTCATCTCTCAGGCTATTCTCCGGTTGTGGCCAGACTACACACAGCATGTTTGTGCTGTGGCTGACACCTGATTGGGAGCACTGGCCATCAGCAGACTTTGAAGGAGGAATAGAGGTTTTAAAAAGTTCTCCATTCAGAGACCCATAACTGGAAACACAATTTAGTGCTTATACTCTTTAAAATACTACAGCTGTGTTTAAGGTGTATGCCAGGAACTTCTGGTATTATCAAAAAGGAATTCAAGTCTATTTGTTCTTTCATAACTTAGCAAACATTTCTAACATCCTTAGTCTGTGCTGTGGATTACGTGAATTACTAGAAGTGCAAAAATGAATTCTTTGTGTTATGATCAAGGAGCTCAGAAGTCGAGCAACGGGGCACCTGGATGGCTCAGTGGGTTAAAGCCTCTGCCATTGGCTCAGGTCATAATCCCAGGGTCATGGGATCGATCCCCGTGTCAGGCTCCCTGCTCGGCAAGGAGCCTGCTTTCCCCACCCCTGCCTGCCTCTCTGCCTATTTTGTTATCTCTCTGTCAAATAAATAAATAAGATATATTTAAAAAAAAAAAAGAAATCAAGTAACAAAGACAAATAACACATAAATTAGCAGACAAGATGCAGTGTGTATGTGTGTGTGTGTGTGTGTGTTTAATGCTATAAATACTCCAATAGCAGAATTCGGGGAGGGAGCAAAGGAGTTGCCTATCATCGCAAAGAGAAGAAGATATCTGGATTGTGGTTTAAAATGTTAATGGGAATTTATGAGGCAGAGGTGGGCAGAGAGAGCTCATGAGAAAACTATGTGTGCAAATAAAGGCCTGAAGATGTTAGATCTCTCCATTTGTGGTGGGGCAGCAATCACCATTTTGTTTCTGGAAGACAGGGTACATGGAGGAAGGTCACGAGTGGGTTCGACCAGATATGCTTGGGACAAGAAAATTAAGGACTTGGAGTTTTACCCATAGAAAAATTAGGAAGGGATAATGCAGGACATAAGCTTGATACTCTAATGAACTACGAGACGCAAAAATGACTCATACAGTGAGTCTTTCTCAAGATTGGATGCTAGTTTGCTAACTCTAGTTTCCAACTACCTTATCATCACAGCTTCACTTCCGTCCCGCCAAGCATAACTACTCATACCAAACGATCCTATTACATCTTAATGCCACTCAGATACCACAACATGAAATGATTTCTATTCCATTATTTAAGTAGTTTCACAGCAATATACAAATTAAGTATCTCTACTCAAAACCACAGTAGTAGGCAACGTCTGAACAATGCCTGTTCTTGAACTGCTTTATTACATTTAGGTTAAATTTGCCAAATATATGTTTCTTTCAAACATCCTTGGGGTTTAATAGAAGTCCTAAGAAATGTAGCTTGCAAACAACTCTTTTTTTTTTTTTTTTTAAGATTTTGTTTACGTATTTGAAAGAGGGAAACACCATGAGAGAGGGAACACAAGCAGGGGGAGTGAGTGAGGGAGAAGCAGGCTTCCCGCTGACCAGGAAGCCCGATGTGGGGCTCAATCCCAGGACCCTGAGATCATGACCTGAGTTGAAGGCAGCCGCTTAACAACTGAGCCACCCATGTGCCCCTTGCAAACAACTCTTAGTGCAATCATTTTATTTTTTTCCAAATAACTTTGCAAATATTTATTTCTTGTAATTTCCTGCTCATAAAATCCTAGGTGGAGTTGGTGGATGAATTTTATTCTTTTTTTTTAAAGATTTTATTTATTTATTTGACAGACAGAGATCACAAGCAGGTAGAGAGGCAGGCAGAGAGAGAGAGAGAGGAGGAAGCAGGCTCCCTGCCGAGCAGAGAGCCCGATGTGGGACTCGATCCCAGGACCCTGAGATCATGACCTGAGCCGAAGGCAGAGGCTTAACCCTCTGAGCCACCCAGGCGCCCATGAATTTTATTCTTTTATCCATCTCTATTAAGTGAGGAGTATGAGTTCTTGAGGGTTAAGTTTTTGCTTCAGCTTCTCCAAATGTTCAATTAGAGACAGAATCAGAAAGTCACTAAATTCAATTTACTCTATTACAAAATTGCTGATAATTTCCAAGGAGTGAGAGAAGAAGAAAACAGTCCCCAAAATATTTTGGAGAAATCCCAGTATGAGCAGAATGTAAGCAAGTAAAGGGAGTGATAAGTAATATTAAGGAAAGATCTAGTAAATTTTACAATACCTTGCCCTGGTTCTTTAAAACTTTTTTCTAGAATGGCATTGTGTAACTTTACTATTCTGCAAACACTCATCTATGTTGACTGGAAACAAAAATATGGGAAAACTTACTGCATAGAGTGGAGATCACATATTGTATGATTTCATTTTTAGAAATATCCAGATAAAAGAAATCCATAGAAATCAAAAGTAAATTCGTGATTGTTTAGGGCTAGGAATGGTAATGGGTTGGGGTGGGAAGTGACTTAATGGGGATGGAGTTTCCTTTGGCCGTAATAAAATATTCCAAAATTAAATTGTGGCGATGGTTGCATAATTTGGTGAATATGCTAAAAACTACTGATTTTATACTTCAAAATGGTGATTTTCTTGGTATGTGAGTCATATCTCAATACAGTCGCTTCTCATAAACGGAGTGGCAAGAACTAAACTGTGCATTTTTTTAATGCAAATGATACAGAGGGGAAGGGTGACATAATTAGCTACCATGAGAACTGGGTTCGCAGGCCATATGGACAATTCCTTTTCCTTATGTTTCTCTGAATAGTGCCTTTCTGGTGACTAATTGCATTCCATGACATCACAAGATTTTTAAGCTGTTTTCAACCAACCCTTGTGATCTGGCTGTCGTGAAAGAAGAATACTTCTAAACGCTATGAAATCAAAACAGTTTCTGGATATCCAGGGAGGTAAGACTGCTGAATTTAAAACTTAGACAACCAACATCTTCAAATCTTCTAATTCGAAGGCAAGAGGATAGATCACGCTGCCTTTGTGACCTTTTTCTCCATGTTCTTTCAGATACCACCCTACCCACCTAGGAATGGGAGTTACATTGTTTGGGTGCCTGTCAAGATCTGTGTTTGAAGAAATTGTAAAATGCATTATCTTACGGAAGAATATCATCAGCGTAGAACATTGTGAGCATCCGTTCTTTACACTGGGCATGAGAAAACATGTTGCTCACTCCCCCCGTGCCATTAGGCATCACAAGTCAACCATGCCTCCCAAGAACCAGTAATCTGGATTGAGATGTGTCGCCCTTGTAACAATGGAAGTGTCAGGGACCCAAGGGTAGGCAGTTTCGGCCATCTAAAGAAGTGAAGCATTGGTTTTAATCATTTTCAATGATTTGCTGTTAATCTTGCTATGTTCACATTGAAATGTTGTTTTCCAATCATAATCACTTATTACCCAAATTCGAGCAAATGTAGAGGTGATTAAATTGAAGAAGAGTTACATAGACATTTTGGTTTTATCAGTGGCTTTCACATCACCTTTTTTTTTTTTTTAAGATTTTATTTATTTGAGAGAGAATGAGTGAGAGAGAGCATGAGAGAGGAGAAAGTCAGAGGGAGAAGCAGACTCCCCAAGGAGCTGGAAGCCTGGGGCAGGACTCAGTCCTGGAAGTCCGGGATCATGACCTGAGCCAAAGGCAGTTGCTCAACCAACTGAGACACCCAGGTGCCCTCACATCACCTTTTAAAACATTCCCTCACTCTTAGTATTCTAATCTCTGGAATAAAGCAACGACTGGTATTTCATCTTCATACAGTCACCATTTATAAGAAAAAATAAAACTTACATGCTTTGAAATGACATGTTGAAATCAAACAACCTACATTCCGAAATTTGCTATTAACCAGAATATTAAACTCGTTTTTTTTTTTTTTAATCTTACTAGCATAAAAAGGGGCTTCATTTGGTGAGTTATCACGGCAGTATCTGTCAGGTTCATTCATTTCATCAAATTATATCATTAGCATTCATTGTATACCTATCTCCAGAATTGAGCTGTTTACAGTCTTAGCGTGAAAGATGACTTTTGCACTTTTGGAGGATTCAAGTGCTAGGACATCAGTGAGATGGAAGATCAGTTTAAGCTGGTTAGTTCAAGGAAGAATTTATTTTAAAAGGGAATGGAGTTGAGTATTTAAAAATGGGTAAAACACCACTTATATAATGAAAATGTAACCCCTATCGGTAGCTGATATTTTTGGTGCACGTATCATATGAAAGACTCATCTGGAATATATGAAGACTTCTATGTATCATTGAAAAAAGCTGATATAACACAACAGAAAAGTAGGAAAGGAGTTGAGGATATACGTCACAAATGAGGAAATCCCAATGGCCCAAAGAGACTTGTTTTTTAAAATGTTCAACTTCATGAAGCAGCAGATAATGCAACTAAATGATACCAATACATGTCTGTCAGAATAGGGAAAATGAAAGGCAATGCCAAATTTTTGAAAGGATGTGGTACAACCAGAACTCTCATATGTCACTGGTATAAAATAAGACATTTTACAAAAATGATTTGAAGAAAATATAGATATATAAACTCATCAATTCCATTATTAGGTTTACACTTAGCACAAAGACACGTTTAATAAATGCAGGTACTAAAATATTTATAGAGCCACGGTTTAAAATAACCCCACACTGCAAACTGTACTATTAATGATGTCTTATTGACACTGAAGTGAATAAATGCTATTATTTTCATAATAGCAGTATATAGCAATAAGAATAAAAATCAAAACTACATACAACTACATGAATGAATCTCAGAGACATAATGTCAATGGCAAGAAGTTATGAGAGACTATGTGCTTACTTTCCCATGGATACAAAGTATTAAACAGATAAAACTAACCTGTGCCATTGGAAACCAAGAAATCAGTTACTCTGAGTGTGAGAGAGAGTGATTAGTGACTGAAAAGGAGTCTATGGGCTCTGGAAGTGTGGATAATGACCTCTTTCTGGATCTCCGTGCTGGTAAAACAGTATACTTAGTTTGGAAAAAGCCACTGAGCTGAGCTGTAAGCTGAGGATACATGAACATTAAGAGATACATACTGTGGGACGCCTGGGTGGCTCAGTTGGTTAAGCAGCTGCCTTCGGCTCAGGTCATGATCCCAGCGTCCTGGGATCGAGTCCCACATCGGGCTCCTTGCTCCGCAGGGAGCCTGTTTCTCCCTCTGACTCTGCCTTCCACTCTGTCTGCCTGTGCTCGCTCTCGCTTGCTCTCTCTCTGACAAATAAATAAAATCTTTAAAAAAAAAAAAGAGATACATACTGTAACTTAATAAGGGTTTTTAAAAGTGGGGTGAAAATTAGAGGTTTAGGAAAAAGTAAGAAGATGAATTTCTTTATTAAGAGATACTTTTCACAGTCTTTTTTTCAGGGAAAAAAATGCTTAAATGAAAATAAAGATGAAAAGACAGAAATTTCAACACTAAAAAATGTTGCCAGAGCTGGATCTTTTCCCCAGTTTATATAATGCAATCTGCTTAAGGTGATCTATTCTAAACAGCCTTTCACCACCATGACAGTCCAAAATCAACAACTCTTATTTATATATGTAAGGTCATTCCAGGGGATGCCTGAATCCTCAAAGACAGACAAAGATGTATTTGATTTTATTTATGTCTATTTGCTTAAATCTTCCCTCGTTGAACATCAGTAGAACCATGTGTGATATCTGAGGGAAAATATTTCAGATTATTTTCTTAAGTAGATGGTCATGCCAGGGCCTATGGCCCATTATTTATATTTTAAACACTTGCTATTTTATTTTAGAACCATGTAATTTTCATCTCTATTTCCTATCTTCTTTTTTTTCATGGTGTATATTTCATTTTACAGCCCCCCACGCACAGAATATTTTAAAGTGTTCAGACATCACTTTAAGAAGAGAGGTAACAAATAGTATGGAGGACATCAGGAGAAGGAAGGGAAAATGAAGGTGGAGGAGAATCAGAGTGGGAGACGAACCATGAGAGACTGTGGACTCCAAGAAACAAACTGAGGGTTTTAGAGGGGATGGGAGTGGGTGGATGGGTGAGCCTGGTGATGGGTATTAAGGAGCGCAAGGATTGCATGGAGCACTGGGTATTATTACGCAAACAGTCAATCAGGGAGCACTGCATCAAACACTAATGATGGTGACTAACATAACATAATAAAAAAAAAAGAGATAACACAATAGTAAAGTAGTAGAAGTTGAATAGACAAAGCCAAAAGACATTTTTTTAAATAATGGTCAACTTCATTATGCAACAGAATTGCAAAAAACAAAAACAAAAACAAAACAAAACATGACAAAAAACCCACAATGATACTAGTACATGGGCATTAAAATAGATAAATCAAAATCAGCTGATGCCAAGTTCTACCACAATTTCTTTATCCGTTTATCTGTCAAGTTTTTGCTCGTTTCCATGTCTTGGTTATTGTAACACTGCTATGAACACGGCAGTATGGTTATCTTTTCGAGATCACGAATTTATTTCCTTGGACTTATACCCAGAAATGGTATGTGTTCTCTCTCTCTCATGTTCTCTCCACCCCCCAATAAATAAATAAAATCTTTAAAAAAAGAAAAAAGAGAGAGGGAGGAACATTGCATACCTGTATCTGTGTTTTTTTTTTAAACCAGCCAAGCAAATAAATAATCAGTCCCTATTCCACTGTTGTGCACACAGACATCAGCACCTGATATGGTTATCAGAGCCACTGCCTGACCCTGAGTGAAAATCTGTTGGACTCCAAGGCCAACATCCTTACTCAAACATAGCAAGAAGCTTCCTGGAGAGTAAGGGTTTGAGTCTCCTTCCCCAAGTGAGGTTTTTGAGGTATAGTTTTGTCTGGACTTACCCACATTACATCTGACAGTGGGGAGTCACACTAGCATTGTTATTCTCCTTTCTTTCTTTCTTTCTTTTTTATTTTTTTTTAAAGATTTATTTATTTATTTGACAGAGAGAGAGAGAGAGATCACAAGTAGGCAGAGAGGCAGGCAGAGAGAGAGGAAGGGAAGCAGGCTCCCCTTGAGCAGAGAGCCCGAAGCGGGACTTGATCCCAGGACCCTGAGATCATGACCTGAGCTGAAGGCAGCGGCTTAACCCACTGAGCCACCCAGGCGCCCCATCCTTTTTTATTTTTTAGGACTGATTTATTGTTTGTTTGTGTGTTTGTTTATTTGACAGAGAGACAAAGATAGAGAGCATAACAAGGAGAAGCAGGGAGAAGGAGGTTCCTTGCCGAGTAAGGAGCCTGACGTGGGGCTTGATCTCGGACCCTGGGATCATGACCTGAGCCGAAGGCAGCCACCTGACTGAGATACCCAGGCACCCCCATAGCTATGCTTCTTAAATCAAAAAATACGTCAACTACATAAGACATTAATTTCAGAGCATGATTTGCATGAGGTGTTATTTAGACCCAAATCACTTTGGGTCTATCCAACCAAGGGAAAATAAAGCAAAGCAAAAAAAAAAAAAAACAAAAGCAAAAACAATGGAAATAAAAGCTTTTAAAATGGGGCACCTGGGTGGCTCAGCGGGTTAAAGCCTCTGCCTTCAGCTCAGGTCATGATCCCAGGGTCCTGGGATCCAGCCCCACTTCGGGCTCTCTGCTGAGCGGGGAGCCTGCTTCTTCCTCTCTGCCTGTTTCTTTGCCTACTTGTAATCTCTGTCTGTCAAAATATATATATATATATTTTTTAAAAATAAATAAATAAAAAATAAAAGGGCAATCGGGGAAGATCAAAGATAATATATATTTTATGATATGGGAAAATCACAACTCTTTCAATGTTATCTACAGATGCATAGTTTCTCTTCCCTTCCCGACAAAAATTAAGAAACAAACATTAATATTGAGTAACATCAACTCTTAAAGTCTCTATGTCTGAAGTTAATATACCTATAGACAACCTTAAGTGTTACATGAAGTTAAAGAATTAATGTAAACCAGTAGTCCAATCAATAATTTTCTTTTATTAAGCCAGGATGATCAAAATCAGAATAGACATGCAGTAGACATTTCAAACATGAAGTGCATTGGTTAACTTCTCTTTGATGATCCCTTCCAAAACCAGTGGCAAAATGTTTCCTTAAGCCAAAGGGAGACTACAGAGTCTACGTGCTCACAGACCAAGCCACCCATCTATGATTTTCTCCTGGTTTTGAAAGTCTTGTTCTAGCTTTTCTCACAGATCTGATGGGAGAAATCCCAAGTACAAAGAGGTTAAGCAGAACAAATTGTAGGCACATGCACACACCCAAAAACAGCCCTACCAGCCTATGTTGACACGCAATCTGCCCACAGGCACTGACGGTACTTAATTTTGTTGCTTCCTCTATTTCTTTACACCCAATGAACCACAAATACAAACTGAAAGTACAGAAACTAAAATTAGATTTTAGATCATTTAAACCTGAGTCCTTGGAATAAGTTGCCCAGGTGACAAAATTTGAAGAAAATATTAATACAAAACAAAAGGGTATTTTCAATTAGCAAGAATCTGTACCTACTAAATCCCACTTAGATTTCTCTGGAAAGTGGAGCTGATACGGTAAAGCCTTTATTACCTGTAACTTCAGGTGGAATAATTACATTTTGTTCTAGAAAGTTGTTTCAAAATTAGTCAGTAATTGGTTCTGGCTCTGGGAAAGGAACACATGAGGATATTAACTTTTCATCTAAAGAAAAAGCCTAAGACTTTTTTTTTTTTTAAAGATTTTATTTATTCATTTGACAGAGATCACAAGCAGGCAGAGAAGCAGGCAGAGAGAGAAGAGGAAGCAGGCTCTCTGCAGAGCAGAGAGCCGGAAGAAGGGCTCCATCCCAGGACACTGGGACCACGACCCTAGCCGAAGGCAGAGGCCTTAACCCACTGAGCCACACGGGCGCCCCGCCCAAGACATTTCTGCTTCAATTTTCTATTTCTGTTATATTAGTAAATCATTGGCAAGGAGATGGATGCCTCCATACTTTTCCTTAAGGATTCCTATTCATTAGAGGGAATGATGTACAATCTACCATATTACTGAAATGTTCAACGAACATGCATACTGCTTATAAAACCAGGCAATAAAGAAAAAGCAATATTTAAATGAAACATACAGAAGAAAATCACTCTTGAAATTTCATTATATAACCATACCTCTCAATTAAATTGGATATCAGGTAAGTCCTTGAAAATTTAGGCATTCCTGTATTATTTTTGAGTCTCTCTCTCTCTCTTTCTCAAATCTATGTACCGATCTTGGGAAACAGAATCTTTACAGAGGCGATGAAATTAAAATGAAGATGTTAGAGTGAGCCCTAACCCAACATAACTAGTATATTTATAAGAAGGGGAAATTTAGAAACAGACAAGTACATAGGGAGAACATCAAATGAAAACCAAAGCAGAGATTAGATTGATGATTCCATATGCCAAGGAAGGCCAAAGGTTGCCATCAAGCTATGAGAGTCATGGTAGAGAATCTACCTCACACGACTTAAAAGGGACCAACCCTGCCATGACTTTGATCTTGGACTTCTAGCCTCCAGAACTATGAGAAAACAAATTTTTGTTGTTTAAACCACCCAGTTTATGATACTTTGTTACAGAAGCTCTGTTTGACTCAGAGGCCATACTGGATTCAGTTTTCATAGTTTTACATAATGTCCCTTTTCTGTTCCTGGATCCCACATTACTTTTAGTTACCATATTAAGGCTGTTCTGGGTTATGATAGTTTCACATACTTTTTTTTTTTAACCTTAACTGTTGTTTGTTTTTTTTTTTAAGATTTTATTTATTTATTTGACAGAGATCACAAGTAGGCAGAGAGGCAGGCAGAGAGAGAGAGAGAGAGAGAGAGAGAGGAGGAAGCAGGCTCCCTGCCAAGCAGAGAGCTTAATTCGGGGCTTGATCCCAGGATCCCGAGATCAGGACCCGAGCTAAAGGCGGAGGCTTTAACCCACTGAGCCTTGCAGGTGCCCCTTTACCTTAATTCTTTTGAGAAATAATGGCTAGCTATTTTGTAGGATTCTCCACTATTGGCATTTGTCTGGTTATTTTTCACATGGCTAGGCTGCTGTTATGGGTTTTGGGAAAGAAGACCATAGAGGTGAACTGCCTTTTTCATCCCATCAAAGCAACCTGAGTTTTATATACTATCGACATGCTTTATCACTATTGATGTTGACCTTGAAAAGCTGGGTGAAGGTGTTTGGTCAGATGTCCCCATTATAACATCACTCTTGTTTATCTACCTTTTCACACTATACACTTTGAAAGGAAGCCGTGTGCATCACTCACAGTTCACAAGTAGTAAGTTATGCTCCTGATGGCATAGTATTTACACAAAACTATTTAGAATTATCTGCATGAGAGATTTGCCTCTTCTCCCCCACTTATTTGCTTATTCAAATACTCCGTTATATCCATAAGGACTCATGGAAGTTTATTTTACACCTTGGGCTATAACCCAATAGTAATTTATTTTATGATCCAAATTGTTCAACCTTGGGCGATTGGAGCTCTTTCAGTTGGTTCTTGTGTACCTTTGACAGATCTATATCAAGGGGGTGTTTGTGTGTATGTGTGTGTGTTTTACTTCCTTACTTTCTGGCACTTATTAGATGCTCCCAAATCATCTTGTATAGTCCTTGTTCCAGTGTTAAAATCAGCCATTGTGCAAAGATGTTTGGTTCCTTTCTTTAGAAAACAACTTATGGGCACTAAGTAATGCTCATTGCTACTGAAAGGTCATTACTTTCAGACTACCCAAGCTGACAGCACACACACACACACACACACACACACACACACACCAAAAAAGGGGTTGTGTGTTCGAACCCATGCATGCACAACTTTTTGTGATTATTTTGACAGGTAATCATCTGTATCTATATTAAGTTTATTATGAGTTCTTACTGATGTCTCTCCAACTCCAGTCCATCGCCACCTTTCAAACCTCTGCCCCAATCTGTAACTCCATTACAACAGTTCAAAATATGGCTCCTAACATCCACCATTCACTTACTTCATTGTTTATTTCTATTACACGTGTATAGCAGCCTCAGAATTAACTAATACCTCGGAAGGAAACAGCTTTATTAACTAGAGTTTGTTGCATATGTGCAGTTCCTTTTGACTTTAGACTTAGACCCTCTACTCACATCCCAAGTTACTTGGTCAGCACCTTTTACACCCCTCCCCTTAAGAGAGCTTGTTCCACACATTTGTAATACAGTTAAAGTCTCTTGTCATAATCTGCATTCTTTTATGGAATCCCCCCAATCTTCTACATAAATTTGTATATATTAATATTTATTCTTTGTGCTTTAAAGTCCTAAGAGTTCTGACAAGTGCATAATGTCATGTGTTGACTATTACAATATCATACTGAATATTTTATCTAAAAAAAAAAAAAAAACAAAAACCACCAAAACTTTGTTTCACTTATTTAACCTCAATACCTTCCTCTGAGTCTCTGGCAATCACTTCTGTTTTTATAATGTCTTTATGCTTTCCAAAATATTCCATAATTGCAATCATACAGCATGTAGGCCCTTTGGACCTTTTGTTTTCTTACTGTTAAGAGTTGCGAGTGTATTTTGGATACAAATCCTTTCTAAGATAAATGTTTTATTAAGACTTTGAAGCAGCTCTAGAGTTACAGGAGAGCTATGAATTATAACGTATGTTTTAAAGGAAATTTTAAGAAATACTTAAGAAAATAAATGGACAATTCTTCAATCACTGCAATCTACTTATACTAACAAAAATGTGTGAAAAGAAATATGCTCAATATTTAAAATATGATAAAGCTATAACACTATATAAAAATTTATTTTGGGGGGACACCTGGGTGGCTCAGTGGGTTAAGCCTCTTCCTTTGGTCCAGGTCACGATCTCAGGGTCCTGGGATCAAGCCCTGCATCAGGCTCTCTGCTCAGCAGGGAGTCTGCTTCCCCCTCTCTCTCTGCCTGCCTCTCTGCCTCTTTGTAATCTCTCTCTCTCTCTGTCAAATAAATACATAAAATCTTTAAAAAATGTATTTTTTGACTAAGTAAAAACAAAGTTACCATTTTTCTGTGCCATTTCTCATGCTCTATAACAGAAAAAAGTGACATTTTAATTCCTTCAAATGATAGTAGATAAAAGTTGATAAATAATAAAATCAAAGAGCTATTGCCCATGAGGCATGGAACATAGAGCCCAGTGAGAGTAAGCCTTGATAAATATTTCCTCTTATTATTTTCACTTATTACAAAAGCCATATTCATATAAAATATAATTTAAGATGGAAATATTGGCTGAACACATTTCATAATAAATAAAAGCCATTTTCATTACTTTTGCACCAAATTTGATTCTAAAAAGAGTTACTTACCTCACTGTGTAACTACAAATAACCACCATATAAAACATTACTAGATCAACAGGTTAATGAAGTTAACAATGAACTTACTAACAAGGTAAATGAAATACAGTTTTCCATTCTAAGTTCATTTGAAATCACCCCTTCCCTTTAACTAGTAAATCTTAGATTAGTGATAAATTTTTACTCTAATGAAGCCATTAAAAACATCACAGAATGATTATGAAAATGAAAAACACAACTTTCTACAAGTTCCTTTTTTCCTACTCAAATCCAGAAACTAGAAATACCATTTTCATTCTATGCCTATAATTCATGAATGTTCTCAAAATCAAAACTGTAAGAGGCTTATATTTATAGCACATTAGACATGGTCAACTCCCAAGACATAGAATCTCAATTTATCTGGTATCATTCCACAATTATAACTTTATTATTTAATTTTAAATGAGAAATATCATGACCTTACATTTTGAGAATATTCATGTCAAAGGAGTTTCTATGATTAATAAAATGATGGTAACCAACAAATTAAGTCCTAGTGTCCAAACACTACAATTTCTCTTGTACTATACAGCCAAAAAAAAAAAAAAAAGTTAGTGGTACCAGTTTTCACCCATGGCAAACTGTGCCTATCCAAAATATTTTTTAATTGTAATGAAATGTGAACAAATGAAATTTAACTGATTTTACCTGAAATGGGCTCATTCATTCCTGGTATTAACAGCTAGCCTTAAGCTCTCCCACTCTAAGAAGACACATGCTTAGAATGCCTTAAATGACATGGTTTATTGTAAACTGTATTAGGAAACAAGGGAATTAGCATAACAGAGGCAAAGATAGCTCTCAATAGTTTATTATCACGAAGACTGAATTCATCTATTTTTTTGTCTTTCTGTTTTAAAAGAAAGATAATGATACAAACTGAGGAGCTAATACTTACTGAAGACAAGTGCAGTGCTCTCTGCCTGTATCACCTGTGAGGTCTTAGAGACAAGCCAACAACTTTACTTTGCAGATGAGAAAAAGCCAAGTTAAAGAAATAATGAAATCTGTCCTACTAACCCCACTAGGGATGGCAGACTCAGGATTTCCACCCTGTGGTGTTCCTCCAGATATACTCTCTACTCTCTATGCCATTCTATTCTTTTGTTTCTTGATTTCCTACAGCATTTCCATCTAGAATAGTTGTACCCTCTTTTCTAGCTCAGGGCGTCTGATTACTGAAGCAGAAAGTTTTGACTCATATATTTTAATGTCACACTCAGTCTTTTTATCACCAGCCATATGGAGTTAGTAATAAGATTAAAGATACAGTCTTCCTGCTGAGGGAGAAAACTCTTGTCTTTTGCTTGAGTGTGACTTATGTCAGGCCACTAAAATAGAAGGTCACCTCTAAAAATATTCTTGTTAATAAAGATGAACCCCACCTTAAACTAGCATCATGTTGTGTGTTAACTGACAGGAACTTAAAACTTGAAAAAAAAACAAAACCAGAATAAAACAAAAGTAAACCTAAATCTCACGTCAGAACACATACAATTAAGTAAATAACTTTTATACTGAAATGACAATACTAATAGTTCCTACTTGGGAGCATTACATGAACTCATTGTGCGTGAATGCACTCTGCTCAGTGATTGCCACATAGTAGGTCTGTGTAAGCGACTCTTACATTTTCATTGTCATCATCATCTTGGTAGGCTGAGGTCTGACCAGGCTGAATTTTTAAAAAGTATTTCTATTTTTAATATGTCTATATTAACATGTATAATTAGTATATATAATACACATAGTTGATCCCTGAACAATGCAGAGGTTAGGGGTGACAATCCTCCCTCGTTAAAAATCCACATATAACTTTTGACTCCCCCCGGAACTTAACTATTACCATCCTACAGTTGACGAGAAGCCTTACTGATAACATAAAGTCAATTAATGCACCGCTTGTAGGTTACATGTATAGTATATTGGATTCTAATAATAAAGCAAGCTAGAAAAATGGATGTATTAAGAAAATTATAAGAAGGAGAAAATACCTTTACAGTACTGCACTGTATTTATTTTAAAAATTCCATGTAGGAATGGACCCATGAAGTTCATACATGTTGTTCAAGGGTCAGCTGTGTGAATATATAGGTATGTGTGTGTGTATATGTATATGTATGTGTGCATATGTATGTGTGCAGTTATGTGTATATGTAGGTATCATATATATGTGTGTATCATGTATATGATATCATGTATATGTGTATGTGTATATACATGCATGGGTTTGTGTGTTTTTGTGTAGGTGTGTATGTGTGTGTATACAGGTATGTGTGTATGTAAGCATGTGTGCATGTGCATATATGCATGTGTATATATGTGTATCTATGTGTGTATTATGGGTATGTGTGTATACAGCATTAAGACAAACTTCAGCCTCCTATGTCCTTATTTCCAACCACATCACCATACTGAAATTATATTTCCACAGGTGAGTGACTGATCAACTGTCAGATTCAAAGGCCATTTCTTATTCCCTCCACTTCCAGACTTCTTTAGAACATTGGATGCACGTCAACCCATTTTTCTTGAACCTCTTGTGTTTAAACCCCTCCACAGCAGGCTGACCTCTCACATACACTCTTTCATCACATCACTTCTTTGCTGAAAACCATTAACGTTTCCTTGTTGATTCATGGAAACATTAAAAAATCCTTACTTGGCCATCCTTCATAATGTTATCTGAACTTACCTTTAACAATCTCAGAACAAAAGAGACAAAAGTGCCACACTGTGACTTCATGTCACATGCATAAGCAGCATGTCTCTGGTTCTCTCTATGACAAAATATGTAATTACCCATTATTAGAACCTCTTCTTTCTCTCTCCTCTGTTTTTTTCTTTTTTTAAGATTTTATTTGTTTATTTGGGGTGCCTGGGTGACTCAGTGGGTTAAAGCTGCTGCCTTGAGCTCAGGTCGTGGTCTCGGGTCCTGGGATAAGGGCCTGTGTCGGGCTCTCTGCTCAGTGGGGAGCCTGCTTCCTCCTCTTTCTCTCTGCCTGACTCTCTGCCTACTTGTGATCTGTCTGTCAGATAGATAAATATAATCTTTAAAAATATTTTTATTTATTTATTTGAGTGATAGAGGAATCACAAGCACGGGGGAAGGGTAGAGGGCGAAGCAGACTCCCTGATGAGCAGGGAGCCTGATGCGGCGCTCGATCCCAGGACCCTATGACCTGAGCCAAAGGCAGATGCTTAACCGACTGAGCCACCAAGGGACTCTTTAGGCTTTCTAACTGAAGCTTCTCAGTGATTATTTTGAGCTGAGTTAAGTATTTGTATAATACTATTTCCCCTACTTGAGCTAACTTGACATATAGCCACAAATAAGTACAAGCTTATAACCAAATACCATTCTGAACCAGATATAAGAGAAATCTCACATTCATGACTTTGGACACGTTAGTGAGCTCCATCTTAACTGGGACACAGTCCAAGGATGTACATTTTGCTAATCGTTGGTCTCAAAAATGGCTGTGATTTCCCAGGGGTATATATATTTTTTACTATTTAGGTTTTTTTTTTCTTTGTTGTCATTGTTGTTGTCTAGCTCTAACTAAGTTAGTTTGACATAAGCACAAACATGTCTGGTCATCGCAAAGATAGTGGAAGAAGATGTTTTCAAAGCTTAAGTGTATAGAACCTCACTGTTCCTCTCAGCATTCTAATAAAAAATAAAACACGGGTTATGAGGAAAGATTTTCTGTCATTCTATGTTATTTCCATTATTTGAAGAACCCCACATTATCTCCATTGCTATTATTTTCCAGTTTCTTATCATGGCTTTCCAGGTATAATCTGGAAGTAATATATATTTCTAACTTACTTCACATGGGTTTTTATCTTGACTAATATTGCCCCAGAGTAGGCAATTCTTCTTCAAAATGATACACTCTCTTGCTGGAATTTTCCATAATGGCTTCCTAGAACAAAAATCCTAAATGATACATGATGATGATCACTTTAACAGTCTTAAATTAGCACTGATTTTTCCACATCCATCAGAAGATTTACATTAAAATATTCCAAGCTTCTTCAGGAAGATTCAGTTCTTCCTGGCACTCCACAATTTTGATGACAGCAGAGAAATCCTTAAATCACCTAAATAAAAAGGACACTGGAGTTAAATGCCTACAATCCTGGGGAAGTAAACTTAAATGGATATTTCACAAGGAAATGGGAAAAAAAAAAAGAAGTAAAACCCACCTCCTGGGTCTGTATTAATATTAGAATGCTAACTCATCCCCTAAAAAAAAGCAACATGGGATTAGCAATCCCACACCACTGTTCACTAGATTCTCTCCGGTTCTCTTTTTAAAAGCTCTCATAATGGGGGGCTCAGTGGGTTAAAGCTCCCGGAAACTTTTAAGATCAGAGAGAAAGAGTATATGTTCATATTTGGAATAGTCCTAATCAAGAATATTTTATTTAAGGGACACCTGGGTGGCTCAGTAGGTTTAAGTCTCTGCTTTCAGCTCAGGTCATGATCTCAGGGTCCTGGGATCAAGCCCTGCATCGGTCGGGCTCTCTGCTCAGCGGGGGCACCTGCTTCCCCCTCTCTCTGCCTGCCTCTCTGCCTATTGGTGGTCTCTCTGTCTCTCTGTCAAATAAATAAATAAATAAAATCTTTTAAAAAAAAGAATATTTCATTTAAAATTACTTTTATGGATTTTGAGAGGCGATATACCTGCAAAAAAAGTAAATTTTAAACTACAAATTTAAACCAAGTGGCACTGAATATGCTAACAGGTTTAAAGTAGAGGTAATCCTAAATTCTACGGAGTTTGTAATTTGCTTTAAATTCTATCTGGATGAATTAATAACTTGCCTCAACAGGCTTTTACACTAAATTTTGAAAAAAATAAAAAGTTAAGACTGAATACACTTTTTCCAGGTGCTCTTTGGCCACTCAGTTAACAGCTAATTTGTTTCAAATTCCTACAAAAATAGGTAACCAAACAAAATAATGTTGTTAAAGGCTTTGCTGTGGAAGTCACCAAATTTTTCACAACAAAAATGAATGAAAAATGATTTTGACTATGAACTATGTTGATTTGCATGTATTTTCTCTGGGTTCAAACATGTTCTCATTTTTATTACATTATGAGGTTAGGGACGAAATTTTTCAGAGATCCTTTCTCAACAACAAGTCCATATAAGACTATACAAGAAAATTTGACTTGAAATTAGACTTTGGAAAATTTCAGCTTGAAAATACCATCTGGTACTTTTCCACTATTTATTTCTCACAACAACAACAAAAATTCAAAAGAGCAGTATTGCATATGTAGCTTTCTTTTTTAAAAATACTTTTTGGTGATAAACAAAGCTCCTTCTACCTATTGTTGCTGCTTGAAAATAAATTTTTATAGTTTAAACATAAATGACAGAGTACCTGGGGGGCTCACTTGGTTAAGTGTCTGCTTTTAGCTCAGGTCATGATCCTAGGGTCCTGGGATCAAGCCCAGCATCGGGTTCCCTGCTCAACGAGGAGCCTATTTTTCCTTCTCCCTGCCACTCCTCCTTGCTTGTGCTCTCTCTCTCTTTCTGAAATAAGTAAATAAAAATCTTAAAAAAAAAAAAAACTATGTTCTTTAATATTAATTATTTTACATTACAGGGGTAATATATCAGTATAGGTATTCTTATCAACTTTCAAAACAAGATAGGAAAAACTTAATGAGAATTTTAACATATTCTTTGACAATCTAAAATAAATACTTTAATTATCCTAACTATAATTTTCTGTGTCATTGTTTCCTTAATCTTTTAGGTATCAAATAAAATATCCAAAATCAATTTCAAATCTCTGGTCACACTGATTAAAAACAAACTTTGGAGGCTTTATTTTAGTTTTTCCTTTTTAAGATAAAACAAAGTTATGGTTACAAAGTAATATAAATGTTAATAGCATTATATTATTTCTTTGCACTATTCAGAACAAGAACATCATAAATAACTCTGCCATTGGATAAAAGATCTATAACTTCTCTGTTTCCACGCCTTCAAATATCAAACAAAAAAAAATTTGTGAGAGTAGCTTATTAGCTTATTATGAATAATAATCAATAGTTTAAAAACAAGTTTTTAACAGGTTTTTAACAAGTTTGTAATAGTTTAAAAAGAAGTTTTTCCCCTCATCGAGATGGAAAATAATTTATGTGACATAACTGAAGTATTCAAGCTCCTAATATAAAAATTTGTCCTTTTGGGGCACCTGGGTGGCTCGGTGGGTTAAAGCCTCTGCTTTGGTTCAGGTCATGACTCTAAGGTCCTGGGATCGAGGCCCACATCAGAATCCCTGCTCAGCAGGGAGCCTGCTTCCTCCTCTCTCTCTGCCTGCCTCTCTGCCTACTTGTGATCTCTGTCAAATAAATAAAATCTTTTAAAAAATTTTTTGTCCTATTTAATTTCAAGTTAAATTGTGTTTTACTTCATTTGAGTTCTCTAGTTTCCTCTATAAATTCTTGATTTTTCTACATTTAAGCATCAAGTGTACATACAAGTACCCAGAGACTAACCATTGTGCAATTTTGAAAAGTTAAAATTAGCAAACATGAATATGGATATAAACTCCTTAATGCCAAAAACAATGCCTCTAAGAAATATTCTGTATTAATAGGTACTTGAGCCAAATGAAGTTTTATTTTATTTCATTTTTTAAAGATTTTATTTATTTGACAGAAAGATCACAAGTAGGCAGAGAAGCAGGCAGAGAGAGAGAGAGAGAGGAGGAAGCAGGCTCCCCACTGAGCAGAGAGCCTGATGCGGGGCTCGATCCCAGGACCGAGATCATGACCTGAGCCAAAGGCAGAGGCTTTAACCCACTGAGCCACCAGGTGCCCCTAAATGAAGTTTTATATGTGTGATTCAAAAAAACATTCTGATGTTCTTGTGATATTCTAATTAAACAGTAACAGCAGTTCACAGTATTGGGTTACCTGTTTCAGCATAGAGTTGTAAAAAAATTTCAGTTTAGAGCTGCAAAGAGCATAGCTCCCACCACAATGAGAGAGAAATTGACAAACTGCAAGTTAAATACTTTCCTTGAAATCTTCAGAAAAATGAACTCACAGGGTGAATGATTAACCTGAAATCTACAGGGTGACAGGCACTTGTAGGAAGAAATGGCTGTCACCCAACTAAATGGTGCCAAATGACAGATGCTGCCAAATGACACCTAAGCAAGTAAGAAGAGTGAGCTTCCTCACTTCCTCCCTTCCTCCTTCCTTCTTTCCTTCCTTTCTTCCTTTTTTAAACATGTTGTCAAGCTGAGTAGGAGCTAGCATGAGACTGTGAGGTCCTTTGGGCTGTAGACAAAGAGCATTCCTACATTCTAACAGGATTTCTCTGCACAAAGACACCAGGGAAGATCAGAAAGTACTGAGGACCCACAATAATGACTACAGAAGGGAAGCACTAGCCACTAGCTAAGTTTCCAAAGAAAATTCAAGACCCAGATGTTTTCACTTTGAATTTGATGGAACACTGAAAGAAAAATTTATACCACATTAATATAAACTTCTACAAAAAGTAGAAGAAATAGAAACTTTTCCAAATCATTAATGAAGTCAACTTTACCTCAATACCAAGACCCAATAACTGCTTTTGATTAGAGACCTACTTAAAGACACAGGAATTTCTCAACAAAAGAGCATCAAATCAAATTTAGAATCAACATTCAAAGATCACTAAGTATTTACCATATTAACATATGAAGAAAAGCTATATGAGTATCTCAATAGATGCAGAAAAGTGTCTGACAAAATTCAGCATCTGTTTGTAATAAAAAAAAAAAAATCGGCAAAGTAGAAATAGAAAAGTCTCAACTTAATCAACATTGAACCAAAAATTAAAACTAATATCATACATAATGGGAAAACAATGTACTTTTCCACCATAATTGGGATCAAGGTAAGAATGTCTTCTCTTATTGCCCCTATTCAACACTGTGCTCAAAGTCCCAGATAACGCAATAAAAAGTAATATAAAGCATACATATTGGAAAGAGAGACATAATCCCATCTCTAAAGATGACACAAGTTAGTCTTTGTAGAAAATTCAAAAGAATGTATACAAAATGTATACAAAAGCTGCTAGGACAAATTTATGATGTTAGCATGTTTTCAGGATACAAAGCCAATATACGAAACTCAAGTTTCGTATCAGCACCGAAATGCTGGAATATGAAATACAAAAAATCTGGCAATGAAATCACAGAAATGATACCAAAGGCACAACCCATGAAAGAAATAACTGATAAGCTAGACTTCATTAACATTCAAAGCTTCTGCTCTGATAAGACAATGTCAAGAGAATTAGCAAATAAGCCACAGACTGGAAGAAACGATTTTTAAAAGACACATCTGATAAAGGACTCTTATCTAAAATACACAAGTAATTCTTCAAGTTCAACCATAAGAGAACCACCAACATAATATAAAAAAATGGACCAAAAACCTTAATAAACCCCACACTGAAGAAGAAACACAAATGGCAAATAAGCATGTTAAGAGATGTTCCACATCATATGTCATCAAGGAAATGCAAATTAAAACACCAATAAGATACCACCCCACACATACTAGAATGGCCAAAGTCTGGACCACTTGCCACACCAAATGCTGGCAAGGATATGGAACAACAGGAACACTTGTTCCCTGGTGGTGGGAATGCAAAGTGATACAGCCACTTTGGAGGACAGTATGGTAATTCCCTACAAAACTGAATATACTCCTATCATATGATTCAGTAAGTGTGCTCCTTGGTATTAACCCAAATGAGTTGAAAACTTATGTTTACAAAAGAGCCTGCATATAGATGCTTAGAGCAGATTTATTCATGATTGTCCAAGCTTGGAAGCTACTTAGGTGTCCTTCAGTAAATGATACATCATTCAGCATTATCCGATATTAAAAAGAAATGAGCTATCAAGTCACACAAAGATATGGTAGAAACCTAAATGAGTATTGCTAAGTGAAGGAACCCAATCTGAAAAGACTACATACTGTACAGTTTCAACCATGTGACATTCTGGAAAAGGCCAAACTATGAAGAGCATAGTAGATGAGCGGTTGATAAGAGTTAAGGAAGAGGAAGGCAGAGCACAAAGGATTTTTCAGAGAGTGAAAATACTCTGTGTAATACTATAATGATTGATACATGTCATTATACATTTTTCCAAACTCTTAGAACATGAAATACCAAGACTGAACACTAAAGTTAACAATGGTCTTTGGATAAATAAAATACATCAATGTAGGTTCACCAACTGAAACAAATATACCATCCAATGGGTCATGTTCACAATGGGTGAAGCTATACATGAGTGAGGGTATGATAATGTATCTTCCTCTTAATTTTACCTAATTTTGTCTAAAAAATTTTTTACCTAATTTTGTCTAAAAAATTCAGTCGTTAAAAAACAAACAATGCACCAAAAGAAGTGAAGCACTTATATATAAATCATACAGGTTATGTGCAGGATTTATAGGCTGAAAACTATAAAATATTCCTGAAAGAAATCTAGAAGACTTATATAGAATAACATACCATTTTCATGAGCTGTAAAGACTCAAAGTTGTTTAGAGGCCAATTCTCCCCTAACAGACCTGTATATTCAATGCCATCCCAATCAAAATCAAAGTGGGCTTTTTAATGGGAAAAAATTTTTAACTTTTTTTCTAAAATTCATATGGAAATGCACAATATCTAGAATAGCCAAAATAACTTTGGGGGATGGAGGGAAGCACAAAGTTACATGACTAACCCTACCTTATTTCAAGACTTGTTACAAAGTTACAATAATCAAAACAATGTAGTATTTGTGTAGGGACAGAGAAATAGATCAATGTGATAGACAATAGAAGGCAGACACATTCTTAGATAACTGATTTTCCACAAAGGTACAAAGAAGGATCTTTGTAATGAATAGTGCTGGAACATTTGGATATTAAATACAAAAAAAAAAAAAAAAAGAAAGAAAAAAAAAGGAAAAGAGTTTCAATCTATATAATACATCATACACAGAAGTTACTAATTACTAATTACCAAAGCCTAAAACTCTAAAACTCTAAGACTTCTTAGCAGAAAGTATTACATTTTTGTGGCCTTGGGTTAGGGAAAGATTTCTTAGGTGTATATCAAAACTATAATTCATAAAAGAACTACTTGATAAACAGGACTTACGGGGCACCTGGGTGGCTCAGTCATTAAACAGACATCTGCCTTCAGCACTGGTCATGATCCCAGGGTCCGGGGATTGAGCCACACATCAGGCTCCCTGCTCAACTGCAAGCCTACTTCTCACGCTCCCACTCCTCCTGCTTCCTGCTTGTGTTCCTTCTCTATCAAATAAATAAATAAAATCTCTAAAAAACAAAAACAAAAACAACAACAAAAAAAACCCCAGGACTTAAAAATATTAAAAATCTTCTGCTTTTTGAAGACAAATGAATTGAGACAGAATTGAAAGATAAGCCCCACATTTGACAAAATCCAGCATCCGTTCCTGATTAAAATGCTTCAGTGTATAGGGATAGAGGGAACATTCTTGAACTTCATAAAATCTATCTATGAAAAACCCACAGTAAATATCATCCTCAATGGAAAAAAGCTCACAGCCTTCCTGTTGAGATTAGGAACACGACAAGGATGCCCACTCTCACCACTCCTGTTCAACATATTAGAAGTCCTAGCAACAGCAATCAGACAACAAAGAGAAATAAAAGGTATCCACATTGGCAATGAAGAAGTCAAACTCTCTCTCTTCGCAGATGACATGATACTTTATATGGAAAACCCAAAAGACTCCACCCCCAAACTATTAGAACTCATACAGCAATTCAGCAATGTGGCAGGATACAAAGTCAATGTACAGAAATCAGTGGCTTTCTTATCCATTAACAATGAAAATACAGAAAGGGAAATTAGAGAATCAATTCCATTTACTATAGCACCAAGAACCATAAGATAACTGGGAATAAACCTAACCAAAGAGGTAAAGGATCTGTACTCGAGGAACTACAGAACATTCATGAAAGAAACTGAAGAAGATACAAAAAGATGGAAGACCATTCCATGCTCTTGGATTGGAAGAATAGACATTGTTAAAATGTCTATACTGCCTAGAGCAATCTATACCTTTAAAGTCATTCTAATCAAAATTCCACCAGTATTTTTCAAAGAGCTGGAGCAAATAATCCTAAAATTTGTATGGAATCAGAGGAGACCCCGAATTGCTAAGGAAATGTTGAAAAAGAAAAACAAAACTGGGGCATCACGTTACCTGATTTCAAGCTATACTAAAAAGCTGTGATCACCAAGAGAGCATGGTACTGGCATAAAAACAGACACATAGACCAGTGGAACAGAGTAGAGAGCCCAGATATGGACCCTCAACTCTATGGTCAAATAATCTTCGACAAAGCAAAAAAAAAATATGCAGTGGAAAAAAGTCACTTCAATAAATGGTGCTGGGAAAATTGGACAGCTATATGTAGAAGAATGAAACCCGACCATTCTCTTAAACCACACACAAAGATAAACTAGAAATGGATAAAAGACCTCAATGTGAGACAGGAATCCATCAGAATCCTAGAGGAGAACATAGACAGTAACCTCTTCGATATCAGCCACAGCAACGTCTTTCAAGATTTTCAAGCAATTTCTTTCTTTCCAAAGACAAAGGAAACAAAAGCGAAAATGAACTTTTGGGACTTCATCAAGATCAAAAACTTCTGCACAGCAAAGGAAACAATCAACAAAACAAAGATGCAACCCAGGGAATGGAAGAAGATATTTGCAAATGACAGTACAGACAAAAGGTTGGTATCCAGGATCTATAAAGAACTTCTCA
This sequence comes from Mustela nigripes, assembly GCF_022355385.1. Lineage (NCBI taxonomy): Eukaryota > Metazoa > Chordata > Mammalia > Carnivora > Mustelidae > Mustela > Mustela nigripes. The sequence continues at coordinate 139,290,051 of NC_081568.1, forward strand.
AACTCAACACACACAAAACAGATAATCATGTCAAAAAATGGGCAGAAGACATAAACAGACACTTCTCCAATGAAGACAAACAAATGGCTATCAGACACGTGAAAAAATGTTATCATCCCTAGCCATCAGGGAGATTCAAATTAAAACCACATTGAGATACCACCTTATACCAGTTAGAATGGCCAAAATTAGCAAGACAGGAAACAACATGTGTTGGAGGGGATGTGGAGAAAGGGGAACCCTCTTACACTGTTGGTGGGAATGCAAGTTGGTGCAGCCACTTTGGAGAACAGTGTGGAGATTCCTCAAGAAATTAAAAATAGAGCTGCCCTATGACCCGGCAATTGCACTACTGGGTATTTACCCCAAAGATACAGATGTCGTGAAAGGAAGGGTCATCTGTACCCCAATGTTTATAGCAGCAATGGCCACGGTCGCCAAACTGTGGAAAGAACCAAGATGCCCTTCAACGGACAAATGGATAAGGAAGATGTGGTCCATATACACTATGGAGTATTATGCCTCCATCAGAAAGGATGAATACCCAACTTTTGCAGCAACATGGACAGGACTGGAAGAGATTATGCTGAGTGAAATAAGTCAAGAAGAGAGAGTCAATTATCATATGGTTTCACTTATTTGTGGAGCATAACAAATAGCATGGAGGACATGGGGCGAT
>NC_081568.1:139290829-139293416 GCF_022355385.1 Mustela nigripes
TGTACATATACACTATGGAGTATTATGCCTCCATCAGAAAGGATGAATACCCAACTTTTGCAGCAACATGGACAGGACTGGAAGAGATTATGCTGAGTGAAATAAGTCAAGAAGAGAGAGTCAATTATCATATGGTTTCACTTATTTGTGGAGCATAACAAATAGCATGGAGGACATGGGGCGATGGAGAGGAGAAGGGAGTTGAGGGAAACTGGAAGGGGAAGTGAACCACAAGAGACTCTGGACTCTAAAAAACAACCTGAGGGTTTTGAAGGGGCAGGGTTTGGGAGTTTGGGGAAGCCAGGTGGTGGGTATTAAGGAGGGCATGTATTACATGGAGCACTGGGTATGGTACATAAACAATAAATTCTGTTATGCTAAAAAGAAATAAATAAATAATTTAAAAAAAAAAAAAGAAAGAAAGAAAGATAAGCCCCTATTTGGGAGTCTGAAAACACACTTTTTCTTTTTCAAAATTGAACAGCTATAGTAGTAAAAAAATATAATCCAAGTCAGAAGTGTTTATTACAAACAAGTGTGTAAAGAGAGAGGAAGAAATAGAGGAAGTTCACATTTCTTATTTTCAAGAAAATAACTACAAAAATAGGTCATATTATTTGCCACATAAAATATTTTTAAGATTATAATAGAAGTTTCTCTATCTCATATCCTCTGATAACTAGAAAATTAAAAAAAATAAAAAATTTAGAAACAACCAGTTACAAAAATGAACTTTTTTAGAAATTAAGAAATATGCTTACAAAAATTACTTAGTTCAAAAAAATTACTCAGCTCAAAGCTAGGATTAAAATAATAGGTACAGGGGTGCCTGGGTGGCTTAGTCAGTTAAGCGTCTGTCTTCATTTCAAGTGATGATCCTGGGGTCCTGGGATTGAACCCCTTGTTTCACTCCCTGCTCAGGGGGGAGTCTGCTTCTCCTTTTGCCCCTCTTCCCTGCTCTTGCTTTCTCTCTCACTCTCTCGATCGTGATCTCTCTCTCCCAAATAAATAAAATCTTAAAAAATAATAAGTACAAATGACCTGAAAGCCAAGGAAAATCATCATAATTAATGACAATACTAATAGAGCACAGCAAAATCTATTGTCAGTGAAAAATTTAGGCCCACAAAAGTCTTCAATTCTAAAGAAGAAAATAATATCAAAAAGAATACCCACTGGGGAAAAAAAAAATCAGTTAAATAAACCAAAAGGAAATTAAACAAGGAATTAATGAATTAATTAAACAAGGAAATTAAAAAAATCTGAGATTAATGAACTAGAAAGCCACATACTTGTACATGAAGACACACACACACACACAAAGAATGTCTACATTTAAATACTGTTTCTTTTAAAATATAAAAAAAATGGTGCACCTGGGTGGCTCAGTGGTTCAGCCTCTGCCTTCGGCTCAGTTCGTGATCTCAGGGTCCTGGGATAGAGCCCCGCATCAGGCTCTCTGTTCAGTAGGGAGCTGCTTCCCCCCCACCCCCCGCCTGCCTCTCTGACTACTTGTGATCTCTGTAGAATAAATAAATAAAATCTTTAAAAAATAATAAAAATAAAAATAAAAATAAAATACCAAAAAAAAAAAAAAGACAAACCCAAACAAACTCTAGAAAGATGTTTAGAAGCTGAGGATTATGAAATAGACAATAAAATAGTTCATATTTGGAATATGAAAAAAAATTAATTGAAGACTTAAGAGAGATCACAAAAGTTAGAAGAAAAAAAGGACGTCTAACTTTCTGGTAAGCAAACATATAAATAAATAAATAAATAAATAAAACCCTGAGGAAACAAAATATATTCCATACATTTTTTTTCTCCCAAGATAGAAAACTTGATTGGTTCAATTCATACATAATCCATATATTAATCATATGGATGGATAAAGATCTATCACTAACAGTCACCAAAATGGAGGATGGATTTAAGGAGAGAACTGGGAAAAGCTGAGATGACTCCCACAAAATAGGAGAGGTACAGATGAGAGAGGTTAGATGACTGAGGACCTAAAACTTCCAGCAGAAGGCCACCTGGCCGGCTCAGTAGGTTGTATGTGCCTGGGGCTCAGGTCCTGGGATGGAGCCCTGCATGGGTCTCTTGCTCAGTGGGGAGTCTACTTCTCCCTCGTCCCCTCCCCTCACTCATACATGCATGTGCACTCTCTCTCTCTCTCAAATATAATAAATAAAATCTTTTAAAAACAAAAACAAAAAACTTCCAGCAATGTCAGTAACAAAGTGTGGTTTAGCCAAGCAGAAGACATAACAAGTAAATATGAAGGGTATATATATTTTTAAGATTTTATTTATTTATTTGTCAGAGAGAGAGAAAGAGAGCACAAGCAGGGGGAGCAGCAGGCAGAGGGAGAAGCAGACTTTCCGAGGAGTAGGAAGTCCGATGCGGGGCTTGATCCCAGGACCCTGAGATCATGACCTGAGCTGACGGCTGATTTTTTTTTTTAATTTTTTATTTTTTATAAACATATATTTTTATCGCCAGGGGTACAGGTCTGTGAATCACCAGGTTTACACACTTCACAGCACTCACCAAAGCACATACCCTCCCCAATGTCCATAAT
>NC_081568.1:139293816-139318816 GCF_022355385.1 Mustela nigripes
AAAATGAACTATTGGGATTTCATCAAGATCAAAACCTTTTGCACAGCAAAGGAAACAGTTGACAGCTGATTTTTAACCAACCGAATCATCCAGGTATCCCTACAAAGGTCATATTCTTTAACACAGTCAAACCCGAGAGCATTGTTTCAGATCTACTACATTGACATAAGTCCAATCAACACCAGATGAGTTTTTTAAGTACATGAATACAATGCCTTATGGATCTGACAGAGGGAGAGATCCTCCCTGGTTTGGAGAATTCTTCACTATTTGATCCAGGGAATCAATTCAATCTCCTCAAGGTAGGAAATCCCATTTATTTTCCTGAGTGACAAGGTCCCGTTGGCCTTCAGTATAAAATGTGACTACTTGTCGGTTGAAGCTGACATTGATAGAGATAATGTCAAATTTCATGAAATCACTGTGCTTGGCCTTTGGATCATTTGTACAGATCGGATGTCAAGAGTGGACTCAGAACAACTGCAGGACATTGGAACCCAAGAGGAAGTTTTACATAAATAAAAATCTCATAAGCTTGGATAGCAGGTAATTATGATTAATTCCATAAAATGTCACAATAAGAAGAAAATACAGCTGGGATTTTTCGATCTGCCAACAATTTTCTGGTTCTGCTATGTTCCCATCATTGTTTTCCTATTAAAAATAGGAAGGGGCAGCTGGGTGGCTCAGTGGGTTAAGCCTCTGCCTTCAGTCCGGGTCATGATCTCAGGGTCCTGGGATCAAGCCCCACACTGGGCTCTCTGCTCAGCAGGGAGTCTACTTTCCCCTCTCTCTCTGCCTGCCTCTCTGCCTACTTGTGATTTCTCTCTCTTTCTCTGTCAAATAAATAAATAAATCTTTAAAAAAAATGGACAAAGATTTTTCCAAATCAGAGAATCATGGGCAGTCTGAACAGAAAGGTATTTTAACAGTGATTTAGTCCAGTCATGAATGTGTGGTTCAAGACCTGTGTATTTATGAGGATTCTGCAGTTTTAAACAACTGAAAGCAAATCTGGACAGTTCTGCAGTATTCTGAAGTGATTATAAGAGTGAGAAGTGTCCCCAAGAATGGACACTGAAAAGCTCCTTCCTGGGAAGAAGCGAAAACAGAGCAACTCTGAGCATCAAGCTGGGGGAACTCAGGGGCAGTTCCCATGGTGTTTGTCCCAAGGGATGAAAGATCCCATCTTTGGCAGCTCAAATTCTAAAGAGATTCTGACTGATCGGCATCAAGTTGACCACTTAGTCAGGAGAGGAAGACCTTCTGTTAGCAGCCTCTCTAGACTGTCACCAAAGAAGCTAGATTAGCCCCTCAAAGCAAAACTTTCTCCCTGTGCAAGTGTATGGAATATGCATGCTGGGCAAAAAGGGTAAACATCCATGCCGTACTCTCTAGGACTTCCTGACCCAGAATTGCTGCCCAGGGGTGCCTGGGTGGCTCAGTGAGTTAAAGCCTCTGCCTTCGGCTCAGGTCATGATCTCAGGGTCCTGGGGTGGAGCCCCATAGCAGGCTCTCTGCTCAGCGGGGAACCTGCTTCCTCCTCTCTCTCTGCCTGCCTCTCTGCCTACTTGTGATCTTTGTCTGTCAAATAAATAAATAAAATCTTAAAAAAAGAAAATTGCCGCCCATTCTTTTAAACATAATCAGCAATGGAGGAGGAGGAGGAGGAGAAGGAGAAGAAGGGGGAGATGGTGAGAGGTAGAGGGAGGAGGGGGAGGAAAAGTAGGAGGAAGAGAAGAAGGGGGGAGGGGAGGGGGAATGGGAGGGGGAGGAGGGGAGGAGGAGAAGGAAGGGGAGGAGAGGGAGGGGAAGGGGAGAGAGAGGGAGAAGAAGAAGATAAAGGAAGAGGAGGAGAAGAAAGGGAGGAAGGAAGGAAGGCAGGAAGGAAAGAAAGAAAAAGAAAGAAAGAAAACATAATCAACAATAGGAATGCATGCATGGTCAGACAGCTTGGTTACTACATTTCTCTTAAATCAAGAGATCCCTTTGTTTATAGCTTTCATCTTTTACTGTGAGTGCCACCCCAGGCCTCTTCAAATTACCGATTTTCCCTCTTCCTTCCCAAATATTTGAAAGCATTTTCAAATTATTTCAGCCAGTTACCGATCTGCTTAGTAGTCCATAAATCCAGTGTGTCTATCTCTATTATAGGTCTAGACCTTGTCTTTAAGGAATAGGAGGAAACTGTGTAAAAATGCCTTGTACATGTTTTTTCCTGGTGGTGCCAAAGAAAGCAGTTGTAATGCACGTGTTATATTAGAGAATCCTTCCGAGCCTCCAGTCATTATTGCTTTCTCTTCTATTCTTTTCTTCCAGAAATTATCCTGTTAATAATATTTTCTGGACTTTTGATGCAAGTGACATCAAGCATACGGATTTTGAGTTTGTGGGTTTGACTTTCCATCAGGATTGTAAGAATAACACCTGTCCCTCATATTTCAATTCCAACATCTCTCCCATTCCCCATAATCTGTAATTCAGATGTTTTCCTCAATATTCCAAGAATGGAATATTTTTTTTTCTTTTTTTTTTTAAAGATTTTATTTATTTATTTGACAGAGAGAAATCACAAGTAGATGGAGAGGCAGGCGGAGAGAGAGAGAGAGGGAAGCAGGCTCCCTGCCGATGCGGGACTCAATCCCAGGACCCTGAGATCATGACCTGAGCCGAAAGCAGCAGCTTAACCCACTGAGCCACCCAGGCGCCCCCAAGAATGGAATATTTTTAAGCCCAGGAGGTAAAGGCTCTCTTTTGATTCTCAGCTTCAACAAACCTCAAAAGTAATGAATTTTAAGAAGCTTTAAAAAAGTGGTTCTACATCTTGTATAGGTGAAATGGGTAACTGAAGTCATTTGTCTATGCTATCTACTCATATGGAGCAAAATTCAGTTGTTAGTCATGTTATTTCTACCACCTGCAATGTTTCAAACTCGAAGTCATTACCTCAGATGGTGAGTTTTTCTTACCTGTACTATTACATCCACTTTTTCCTTAAGTTCATTATTTACTTAAACATCGCTGCTGGTTTAATAGTAGGTAATGCTTATGTAGACTTTATCATGTTCCAGCTATTTTACCTGTTTACATATAATAATTCATTAATGCTCACAACAGCGAATACAGAATTTAAAACTGCCTTACCTATTAGGTATCTACAAGTCAAAACCACAATGAGATACCACCTCACACAAGTGAAAATGGCTAAAATTAATGAGTTAGGAAATGACAGATGCTGGCAAGGATGCTGAGAAAAGGGAACCCTCCGACACTGTTGGTGGGAATGCGAGCTGGTACGCCACTCTGGAAAACAGCATGGAGGTTCCTCAAAAAGTTGAAAATAGAGCTACCCTACGACCCAGCAATTGCACTACTAGGTATTTGCCCCAAATGTACAAATGTAGTGATCTGAAGGCGCACATGTACCTCATGCTGCTCTTTATAGCAGCAATAACCACAATAGCCAAACTATGCAAACTATGGAAAGAGCTCAGAAGCCCGTTGCAGATGAATTGATAAAGAAGATGTGGTATACACACACACACACACACACACACAATGGAATGCTACACAGCCATCAAAAATGAAATCTTGCCATTTGACGTGGATGGAACTAGAGGGTATTATGCACAGCAAAATAAGTCAGTCAGAGCAAGAAAACTATCCTATGATTTCACTTATATGCAAAATGTAAGAAATAAAACAGGATCATAGTGGAAGTGAGGGCAAAAATAAAACAAGACAAAATCAGAGAGGGAGATAAACCAGAAGAGACTCTTAATCATGGGAAACAAACTGCAGGTTGCTGGAGGGGAGGTGGGTGGGGGATGGGGTAACTGGGTGATGGGCATTAAGGAGGGCACATGATGTAATGAGCATTGGATGTTATATAAGACTAATAAATCACTGAGCTCTATCTCTGAAACCAATAATACGGTATATGTTATTTAATCAAGTTTAAATAATAAAAAAATGCCTTCCCTAATATCACACAGGTAATAAGTGTTCAAGCCAGAATTTATACCCAGGTGATCTAATTTTAAATACTAAATTTATAAATACTATAAAATCCTGGCTCTTGAAGCTTGGCTATGAGCATACCAGTATGCTGCCCCAAGTATATAACGAGCAACCAATGCCCTAAATATGGATACACATACTCTTCAGCCCTGGTGTATACTATGGTTTCTGCAATCCAACACCAGCTTCATTTTCTAGACTGATACTTGTCCTGCCCCAATTTCTTGTAAGCCTTCTCCAAAAACTGGTAACATACATAACAACACACTGTGCAGGTTTGCTTATGGCATCACCCATGTTCTTATAATCAGACCCTTCCCTTTACCAACCTATCACTTTTCAGTAGGCATCTTTCTCTGGTCTGGGCAGTGTTTTTACTGCTTCCTCCCCCAGTCTTACACACTCCTTTCTGCTTCCTCAGCTCTGTACTGGAGAAATTGGCTCAGAGATCTGCTGTGTTCTTGCCCTGGCTCACTGCCCAACTGTCTAGGTCTATCTGAGGTGTAAAAACCCCACGCATGTTTTCCAATAAACTCAGCTTGCTTCTGTCTAGACCTTACCACTGCTTTCCTATCTCCTTTTCATTTGGTCATTCATTATCTCTAATCTTAAAAATCTATGAGTGTACTTTTCCACTTAGATTGCAAGTTGATTGAGGTTGGCAATCATGACACTTCTTTCCCACCACCTAACACCATAACGGGCTAAAAGAAAGTGCCCAGCAAGTATACGTTCCTCATTCTTCATGAACGCTTTCAAGACCTAAGTAGGGTAGAGGCCTGGGGGACTCAGCTAGCTAAGCATATGCCTTCTGCTTAGGTCATAATCCTGGGATTCTGGGATTGAGTCCCTCTACTGTGTTCCCTCAGTAGGGAGCCTGCTTCTCCCACTCCTCCTGCTGGTACTTTCTCTCTCTCTGTCAAATAAATAAATACAATATATTTTTAAAAGATCTAAATAGGGTAGAACCCTAACATTACCTTCAGCAGGAGAGTATACAATCCAATAAACTTTGTAGAAAAATACTGTGAGAATTTTAAACAGAAAAAACTTAGAACTTCCCTTTCCCAATGCTGCCATGCACTGAGGAAGGGCCTATCATATTTTGATTACCAAACATGAGTTTTTCTTTAGCAATTTCAGAAATTGAAATTCAGCAATTGGCTGAAAAACTGTTTATACTAGAGACAATAAATTACATAAGACAGGTGTCAGTAGTGGTTTCCGGTTTTAGTTTTATGATGAAGGTCAGGGAGAGATAAATAGAAAACTAATATGAATCCTAAAAACATTGTTTAAATTAATAGAAACAAGATAAGTCATATAGTATTTAAATCATTATATATTCTAAAGACCAATGAAAATATGCTTATGATAATAAAAGGATAGCATATGAAACAATCATATTTAAATTTTTAATCATTTTCTGATGTTTTCTATGAAAATATGTTTAACACTGATTTAGCTATAATGCATAGATACATGTATAATGTTTCAAAGAGAAAACTGTTCTTACATTTATCAATAGTGATATTTATCTAAATATCTTACTATGCAACCTGTGTGGCCAAGACTCTGGCATACTTCTGACACTTGGTAGTGGCACACACAACAGAAATACAGTTGATCCTCAAATAAAGTAGGTTTGAAATGTGCAAGTCTACTTATACTTGGACCTTATTTCAATAAGTACAGTACTGTCAATGAATTTTCTCTTTATAATTTTTCAGTGACATTTCTTTTTCTCTAGTTTCCTTTTACTTTATTGCAAGAATACAGTATATAATACATATAACATACAAAATAGGTGTTAATCAATACCTCATGTTATTGGTAAGGCCATAGTAGAATATTAATAGTTAAGATAATAATAGAATATAGAATAGAATAATAATAGAATATTAATAGTTAAGTTTTTTAGGAGGCAAACATTATTCATGAATTCTTGACTGCACGGGGGTCAGTATCCTGAAACCCCTTCGTTGTTCAAGGGTCAATTGTACTAGACTTTTTAAAAATTGGAGTATTTAGGCTGTTAAATTGTAAAATTCAATTTAAGCAACACTGACAACAAAATATCACTTTTTGATTCCATTTCTATAACCTCCCTTAAATAAAAGGGAACTTTCTATTCTGACATTTCCAGATTGCTAGCTATTCTCCCATTGTCTCTAGTAACTCCCTTCCCTTGCTGTTTGCCTGCCCGACACAAGTTCAGTCCCTGTAATTCCCCATGCACATTCTATGTCGAGGATTTGTCACATCTCATTTATCTACCTGAACGACTACTCATTACACGAATGTTTCTTCAATTCTTAGATCTGTGCTCAAATATCACTTCCTCATATATGCTTTCCCAGACTTCTGCTTGAGCTAAGTCTTCCAAATGCTTCCCAAGGATTGGTATTATTCTCTCACAGCATTATTAAAGGTTTACATGATGTATCCATGATTTCATGAGATTCATGCCTCTTCCTCTCCCTAGTCTATATTCTCTACATTGGCAGGTGCTGTCCTGGCTCTCTGCTGCAGGCCCCAGTCTGAACAAGCAGACAGAAAATGTACAGAGCATGAGCACATGCAAGAAAGAATGAATTTTACGTGAAAGGAATCACAGTGTAAAAAACATACATGATATTTCAGCCAGAATACTCCAAAACTAAGACAAATGTTGGCAGAGAATCACCAATATTTGGCCCAAGAAGATTAATGTTATTAAATCTTGGCTGCTGTAAGAAGTACCAGATTCACTCCCATCTCAATATGTTGTGAAACTTACAGGGTTGATTTAAAAATATGCAGAAATAAACAACCTATTCTTCTACTTCAATATTTTACTGTTTTAAAAAATCTTATTTATCTATTTTGAGAAAGAGAGAGAGCATGTGTGAGCGAGAGTAAGGGGTAGTGGGATTTAGGGGCAAAAGGAGAGGAAGAGAGAGATTCCCAAGCAGAGTCCATGCTGAGTGAGGAGCTTGGGGCTGGGTTTGATCTTGTGACCCTGAGATCACAACCTGAGCTGAAACCAAGAGTCAGGGGCTCAACCGCCTTAGCCACACAGGTGTCCTGAATATTTCACTCTCTTAAGGCAAAAATTATTTATTTATTTATTTTTACAGATTTTATTTATTATTTATTTGACAGACAGAGATCACAAGTAGGCAGAGAGGCAGGCAGAGAGAGAGAGGAAGGGAAGCAGGCTTGCCGCTGAGCAGAGAGCTCGATCCCAGGACCCTGGGATCATGACCTGAGCTGAAGCCAGAGGCTTAACCCACTGAGCCACACAGGCACCCCAAGGCAAAAATTATTGATTGGTATTTGATGACTCCATCCCTCCTGAAAATTTAACCACTCAGTAACATATTAACCAAAGACATCCCTCAGAGAGATTTGATAGTGTGGGGCTCTTTCACATTTTTAAATTATTGGATAATATGTAGCAAATACACTATGGCAACTGATGATAAATCACTTCATATAATTCTTAAAAAATTAATTTAAAAATGTGAATAATTCTTAAAATGTGGGGAATAAGTTGTGTCAAACATAATTTTTTTTTAATTTCTTGAAACTAAATATACCTATAATGGTTGTAGTTACTTAGACCTAATAGAAAATGTTTGAAAAAAGTGATTTTTCTCCCATCCTTATTTTCTCTCTACTTTCTCTCTTTCTTGAAAACAGAGTCAATTCCCAAGCCCCCAAAACCACCTGATGCCATGCTTACATTTTGCTGTATTTCTTGGCTTAGTAATGTCTATGAATTCAACATCAGTTTGCTTATGTACAGCTGTCCATAATGGGTACAAGTGGCCCGTGGGGCTGCTTTCTGAGTGAGCATGTGATGCTGCTCTTTAAAGTGACACATCCCCCCAGGCCGTCTTAGAACATCTGGGGAATCACTGATCTGATAAGGTCTACTAACACTGGAATTGTCTTCTAAAAGAGGAAGCTTTCCACATGAGATAGAACTGGATTGAAAATTCAGGCCTGTCTGCTCTAGTCTGGTAAAGGACATTGATTCTCAGCAGAGCAAAAGTTGGAACTTTTAATTTACTGTTCAGATCAATTTAAAAAGACAAACAAACACCTGGACTGGGTAGAGCATTCATGAGGTAAACTTTCTAGTAGCACAGTAGGTTAACTGGTGAAGGTAAACTAGAGACTTCTCCCTAGCTCCACACAGATGGACGCTTTCTGAGCCTAAGTCCAGATATCTTTTGGTTTCTTTCTTGAAAAAAAATATTAGAGATTTTAAATATGCTTTTAACTTTCAACTCTTTCTCCATAATTATAGAAAATTTCAAGTGAGCCCCAAAGCAAGCTTTGTGTGAAACAGTCACTGAAGAAATTGATCTTTCAGCAACTCTGATAGAGTAAATCATCTCAAAGAGAGAAGATGATAAAAACAAGATTTTATTGACTGTTTCCGTTGCTGTGCAGAAGCTGTGTTGGAGAGGATGTGGAGAAAGGGGAACCCTCTTACACTGTTGGTGGGAATGTAAGTTGGTGCAGTCACTTTGGAGAACAGTGTGGAGATTCCTCAAGAAATTAAAAATAGAGCTGCCCTATGACCCTGCAATTGCACTACTGGGTATTTACCCCAAAGATACAGATGGAGTGAAAAGAAGGGCCATTTGTACCCCAATGTTTATAGCAGCAATGGCCACAGTCGCCACACTGTGGAAAGAACCAAGATGCCCTTCAACGGACGAATGGATAAGGAAGATGTGGTCTATATACACTGTGGAATATTATGCCTCCATCAGAAAGGATGAATACCCAACTTGTAGCAACATGGACGGGACTGGAAGAGATTATGCTGAGTGAAATAAGTCAAGCAGAGAGAGTCAATTATCATCTGGTTTCACTTATTTGCAGAGCATAACAAATAACATGCAGGACATGGGGAGATGGACAGGAGAAGGGAGTTGAGGGAAACTGGAAGGGGAAGTGAACCATGAGAGACTCTGGACTCTGAAAAACAACCTGAGGGTTTTGAAGGGGCGGGGGGTGGGAGGTTGGGGGTACCAGGTGGTGGGTATTAAGGAGGGCACGGATTGCATGGAGCACTGGTGTGGTGCGAAAACAATGAATACTGTTATGCTGAAAAGAAATTTTTTTTAAAAAAGGAGACTTTTCCAAGAAAAAACAAACAAACACACAAACAAGATTTTAATATTTTCCATCCAAATTTCAAAGGATAGATTGCTTTTCTTCCCCCCAAAGAAGGTACTTTTATTCAATTACTACATTGGACAATAGTTGAGATCAATATGATATCTCATGTGGCTCCAGGTGAAGGGGAAATAATTTACTTTCATTTATCCAGAGGCACGGTAATGTAAAGCAGGTATTCCCATGGTTTCACTCCTGAAAACGGGTATTTCTGCTAATTGATTTTCTGTTACATGGTTCTCAACTCTGACTGCACATTAAACACTCTTAGGATCTTTTAAACATACCACTATCAAAGTTCCACCCCAGGCAAACTGAAATCAAATTTCTGGTGCTAGGATCTAGGCACTACTGTGTTTAAAACATTCCAGGTGATGGGGACCTGGGTAGCTCAGTTGGTTAAGTGTCTCCTAGATTTCAGCTTAGGTCAGGATCTCAGGGTCATGAAGTCAAGCCCCATGTTGTGCTCCATCTTGGGCTCCAGAGCAAACTGTCTACTTGAGAATCTTTCTTGCCCTGCTTCTGTCTGTCCTACCATTCACACACATGCATCTATACTCTCTCTTTCTCTCAAAAAAGATAAATAAAATCTTTTAAAAAACGATAAAAAAAGACAAAAAAACTTCACAGGTGATTCCAGTGTACAGTGAAGGCTGCAACCCATTAATCCAATGTTTAATCTGAAAGAAGTTAATTGAAAATGAACTCCAGGAGTTAAGGGAAAATGGCCAACAAAATTGAAAATGAACCCCCAGGAGTTAAGGGAAAATGGCCAAGAAAATTGAAAATGAACCCCCAGGAGTTAAGGGAAAATGGCCAACAAAATTGGGAGGTCCTAGATTGAAACTAGTTGGTTCAAAAAGTCTTTATAAGATATGCTTCACTAAACAGTATTTCTGAGCTTCTGTTGTGGCTCCAAATTTCTTATTTCCCTCAGAGACAGAAGGTACATTTCAGAAAACCAATTTTAACTTCAGAGGAGAGCTATTTCCCAGGTTCAAATCATGCTTAACAAGGACAGCACCAAGTCTTGGAAGCAGATCTCATGAGCCTCCCTAACATTACCTTCGAGCCAAAGTCAATTATGGTTACAGTTGCCTGGGCCATGCAAATCACAATCACCAACATATTTCTGTACCAAATACATATGGAAATGATCCAAAAGAACAAAAAAGTAATATAACTGCATAGAAGAACAAGTACTTTTAGAAAAAGCTGAAAAAGTCTCAATATGAACTTCCAAACATAATAGAATTATGATAAGCCTTAACATTTTACTGCCTCCAAACCTAAAAATATGAGTGCAAATAGGTTAAACACAAAACAAGAACTACCAGCCAACAAAATCTTCCACAGAAACAACAGAGGCTATCAAATCAAGAGGTGAGAGTCAGAGAAAGAGCAGGCTTTTAAAAATATTCTCCAAGGCCCACCTTGGTTTAGCTCCATGCAGCTTTTAACAGCTCAGTAAGAAGCACAGTGAGAGAGAAATTGATTTCACAAAAAATCTGAACAAGTCCAATCAGAAATACATGGTTGGAAAGAGCATAATGAGAAAGTGTGGAGGCAGCTCAAAGAGGACCAAGAACCTCAGAAAAAGAACACTGTTGACATTGTGGTTTGGGTTTTCTTGCTAGGAGAAAAGCAGAAACATTTTAAATACCCAGAGGTAAGATCCCCTGAATAAGCGAGAATTTAGTTAAACCTAAGAAAAAAGAAAGAAGAGATTTCTGGCTTGATAAGAAGTACAGAAACCTGCTGAAGTACCTCCAACCCTCTCTGAACTCAACACAGTGGTCTACAATCCAATTGTCAGCCTCATTATCCTTATAGAGAATTTGAAAAGATTTCTGGAAAAACCAGGATGAACTAGGGTTAAAGCTAATTAAGCAGCTTCTCTCTGACAAATGCCAAGACTGGAAGATTCTGCCTCAAGTTCATAGGTTTATTTGAAGCCTGATGATATTCTGGTGTTGATTAGGATACAGCTTCTGTAAAGTGATTGGGGTAACAAGTACAATTCTGATTAGGTTTACCTCAAGCCAGATGATTCCCACTCCACCACGATTTGCAATCCCCTTCTCTCCACCAGGCAGAGATCACACTTTGAGGGTAACTGCAACTTTGAGATAAGTAGAAGTCAGATAAGGGGAGAAAGCAAACATTTATAATTAAGTTACACAAACAACATCAGTGCGAAGAAAAAGTATGGGCCAAATTGTTCACATTAAAAACCAGCTATGTGAAAAATAGTATAAGCTCTATTTTAGAAGAAAATAAACAGGTAATCAACATGTAAAATTATAATAGAAAACATTTCTTATTAATACTTCAAAGATAAAAACATAGAGCAACAAGAAGGGATGAGAACAGAGTTTAAAGAGTCAGGAGACAAGTACAGGGTCAAGGTCACAGTATTGCTGAATTAGTAAATGCACTCGGGGCAGAAAGGAAAGAACATACAAAGGAGAAATATTTTACTGAAATATAGGAACAATTAATATATTCAAATGAAGGTCAAATATAAAACAAAGTAATTAAAGCAAATAAGGGAAAGCCTACAGGTATGGAAGGTGGTCAAAGATGATCAACCCAAGGATAACTGGTCTTCTTGAAGGAGAAATCCATTAACAAAAAGTCAACGCTTTCCAGAATCAGAACAAAATTTTCCTGAAATTCTAGAAAAATTGAAGATGAAAGCACATAACATTTTCTAGGGGAAATTTCTTTTTTTTTTTTAATTTTTTTTCAATTTTTTTATAAACATATAATATATTTTTATCCCCAGGGGTACAGGTCTGTGAATCACCAGGTTTACACACTTCACAGCACTCACCATAGCACATACCCTCCCCAGTGTCCATAACCCCACTCCCCTTCTCCCAACCCCCCTACCCCCAGCAACCCTCAATTTGTTTTGTGAGATTAAGAGTCACTTATGGTTTGTCTCCCTCCCAATCCCATCTTGTTTCATTTATTCTTCTCCTACCCCTTTAACCCCCCATGTTGCATCTCCACTTCCTCATATCAGGGAGACCATATGATAGTTGTCTTTCCATTTGACTTATTTTGCTTTTTTCCGATTTGACTTATTACAACTACCCTCTAGTTCCATCCACGTCATGGCAAATGGCAAGATTTCATTTCTTTTGATGGCTGCATAGTATTCCATTGTGTATATATACCACCTCTTCTTTATCAATTCATCTGTTGATGGACATCTAGGTTCTTTCCATAGTTTGGCTATTGTAGACATTGCTGCTATAAACATTCAGGTGCACGTGCCCCTTCGGATCACTACGTTTGTATTTTTAGGGTAAATACCCAGTAGTGCAATTCCTGGGTCATAGGGTAGCTCTATTTTCAACATTTTGAGGAACCTCCATGCTGTTTTCCAGAGTGGTTCCACCAACAGTGTAGGAGGGTTCCCCTTTCTCTGCATCCTTGCCAGCATCTGTCATTTCCTGACTTGTTAATTTTAGCCATTCTGACTGGTGTGAGGTGATACCTCATTGTGGTTTTGATTTGTATTTCTCTAGGGGAAATTTCTGATACAAAAATCATCAACAATGAAATACACGTCTGTTAAGTAGTGGAAATTCAAGGAAGAAGAAATTTTGCAAAGTACTTAAAATCGTAAAAAGATCAGGCTATCTTCAGACTTCTCCACTAATTCAAATGCAGACCCCCTTAGAGCATTAACTCTGAAACTCTGAAGGAAAGAAAATTTGACCCAATGCTACTGTACCAACCAAGCTGAGGGTCACAACGGAGACAGTCACAATAAAAACAATAAACAACAGACAATAAAAACAATAGCCCACATCCACAAGCAAGAAGATATCACCTAGGGAATGAGCCCTAGTGAGACCTTGTTGGTTTAAAGAACCCAGTAAAAACTTCTTGAAATTGAATTTCACTAATTACAATGAAAAAGAAACATAAGAGGAGGAGCTCCTGGGCGGCTCAGTCAGTTAAGTGTTTGCCTTTGGCTCAGGTCATGATTCCAGGATCCAGGGGTGGAGCCCTGGGATCCCTGCTCAGTGGGAAGCCTGCTTCTCTCCCTCCCTCTGCCCCTCCCTCCCTGCTCATGCACTCTCTCCCTCTCTCTCAAATAAATAAATAAAATCTTTTTAAAAAACTGATTTTTTTTTTAAACTTACAGGGATGATCAAACAACTAGAGAAATAGGACTATAGCAGACTATTAGTACCCAACCTCTAGAGTTCCCTGGGTAAAGTTTGAACCTGGCTTCTAAACACGGAGAGCAAGTACGGATGGGAGAAAGAATTGGACCATTCTGCTTGGTAAGTAGCAGGTTTAATAGGAAGGCAACTTCCTTACCTACCCTGCTTATCTTGAGCGACTGCAAGACAGGTAGCTCTCCTGCCAACCAGAATCTTAAAATTTTATATAGAAGCCTTAACTGTTTTCACCAGCATATAATGTCCAGGTGATCTCAACAACATGCTGCCCTCTCAACACTGTGTACTTGAAAAGGGCTCCCACTGTGAGAACTGTGGCAGAATGTAAATTCCAAGGACAGGTGAGAGAGTGAGGATCCTCTGATGGCCCGGTCCAGCTCTCAGGCCAACCAGAGTCATGCTCTCTCCATGACCTTCTCCAACAGAGAAAAACATCTGAAAATAAACCACATACCCATACTTGAGAAGAAAATATTAAAGGGGGAGGGGAGGGAAAGTATGGTTGAGTAGTAACTGCTCCTCCCCAGCCCAAATGTCCATGTTCTAATCCTAGGAAACTGTTGATCTATTACATTACATGGCAACAAATCAAACAGGGGATATGCAGATGTGTTCAAATAAAGGGTCTTGTGAAGAGGAAATTGTCCTGGGTATGCAGGGGGTGTTGATGTTAGCAGAGGCTAGACTCATGTCACCAGTGGCTAGAAGGGGCTCATCATGTCCTAAGGACTACGGACACCATCTTGAAACTGAGCAAGGCAAGGAAATGGTATATCCAACAAAACCCAAAGGGACCCAGGCCTGTGGACACATTGACTGTAGCTCAGTGAGACAGATTTTGGACTTATGGACTCCAGAGCTCAGAAATAAATTTGCACTGTTTTAAGCTACTAAGTATGAAATAATTTGTTAAAGCATCAGTAGGAAGCTAATACAGATGGAATATAGTTTGAATGCATTCACTTTTTCTAAACTTTCTTTAAAGAAAACCAATATGCATTGAATATATCAAGAAACTACAGCTTCAGTCTTTTTCGTTAAATTATAAAAGGAAACCACCAAAATTTAAAATAATAATTGGCAAATCCAGTGATCAAGTGGTGCCCAGAATTAAAAATATTCTGTACATTAAAAGTTTTTGATATAAATAACCTGAGGCAAAAGACACACACACACATACACACACACCCCTATACTATAATAGGCACTCATGAGGAATATAAAAGAAAAATAAAATACTGATAATATAAGAAGCATAAAAAACAGAATCACAAATTAATATATGCATTGCATCAAATGTAAATTAACTTATTCATTGATTTAAAATCACACATTGCATCAAAAACATTCAGACTTTATATGCTTTTTTAAAAAACAACACTTTAAAATGCAATTATTAAGAAAACTTACATGTACATGAATGAAGACAAAACAGACCAATGTTAAGATAGGAGTATCATTTCAATAGATAAGGAAATCCCACTTGAAAAAAATTAACACTCATTAATGATTACAAACAGAAACTCTCAGCAAAAAAAAAAAAAAAAAAAAAAAAAAAAAAAAAGGAAGAGAAGGGCACTTTTTAAGTCTGATAAACATCTACAAAAACCTCACGGAAAACATCAAACTTAATTGTGAAATACTGAATATTTTCCCTCTGGGATCTGGAAGGAAACAAAACTATTTGCTATCACCATTACTATATTCAAGATTATCCTGAAGGACCAAACTTTTGCAAGCCCTGGGTGGGGGAAGGGAGAAATAAAGCTTTCATGACTCACAGATGATGTGACTGTGGATGTAAGAAACACAAAAAATCTACATAACAATTATTAAAAATAATTTAGCATTGGGGGACCTGGGTGGCTCAGTGGGTTAAAGCCTCTGCCTTCAGCTCAGGTCAGGATCCCAGGGGCCTGGGATCATGACCCGAATCAGGCTGTCTGCTCAGCAGGGAGCCTGCTTCCTCCTCTCTCTCTGCCTGCCTCTCTGCCTACTTGTGATCTCTCTCTGTCAAATAAATGAATAAAATCTTTAAAAAAAAATAGCACGGAGCACTGGGTATGGTGCAAAAACAATGAGTTCTGTTATGCTGAAAAGAAATTAAAAAAATAATTTAACAAGATGACAATTTGTCAACATACGATTGTATTTCTCCCCATATGAGAACAAATGAGAAAAATATTAGTTACAAAATATGTCATTTATATCATGAGCATAGTTTATCTGATGCCAAAGAATCTAGCTATAGAAATATCTTTAAGGATCCTATAGAATACTACACAATATTATGAAAAATTAAAAAACCAGATAAATGGAGGGGTTATGATGCTTTGGATTAGAATACTACCTATTATAAATGCCAGTTAACTTCAAATTGATTGAGATATTTAAGGAAATCACCCCCAAATTCCAGAAGTCTTTTTTAAGGCAATTAAAAAAAATGATTCTAGGGGCGCCTGGGTGGCTCAGTGGGTTAAGCATCTGCCTTCGGCTCAGGTCATGATCCCAGGGTTCTGGGAATGAGCCCCCACATCAGGCTCTCTGCTGGGGTGGGGGGACCTGCTTCCCCCAGCCTTTCTCTGCCTGCCTCACTGCCTACTTGTGATCTCTCTGTCAAATAAATAAATAAAATCTTGAAAAAAAAAAAAAAAGAATAGGCAAGGCAAGATAAGAATACAACCAATGACCTATGTTATCATGTACCAACCCATTCTACAGAGCCATTGTTCATAAGGTAGTGTGGCAATGGTACAGGGCTATGAAATGGGCCAAACAAACAGAATAGAGAGGCCAGAAACAGACTCACACACTTGATCCAACTGATTTCTAACAAGGGTGTCAGTGCCACCATATAACAGAAAAAGTATGATCCTTTTCAGTAACAATTTTAAACATGAAGCTATGAACACAGAAATTTCCAGAAGGTGGTCTGTGTTAACCTACTAGAAACCTTCAAATGGAAGTGGTCTTTTAAACCAAGACATAAAATACAAAAGCTATAAAGTTCAAGTTTAATAAATTTGAAGTGTTACTAATTCCAAAGAGAGAATTTCTAACTTGAGAGTGGGGAAACCTGAAAGACATTATAGGGCTGCACACAATACTCAGAAAACAAAACATAAGGAGAAAAGAAAAAAAATCAGGGCACCATTTCTGCTTACACTCAAAGGGACACGGTGTCTCACTAGGTGAAAAATGCAGATCTAAGCCCTAAGATCTAAGATCTAAGGATTCAGTGATCTTGTCATAATTTAGAGAGTGATAATCATGAAGTTATTTGGCTATCATTCAATTAGCCCAAACTTTCAAATCCTGGATATTATTCTATAATAATATGATAATATAATTATAATGTAATATAATTATAAGGCCATTTAAGCATGTGAGTATATTTGCCAAAAAATACTTTAGTAGATCATGAATCTGACATTTCTAATTTTATCTATTTATTACATGGCTCTTAAAATGTTTTAGTTTTTCTATAATTTATGTGAGGCTTCCTTGCAGAATACTGCTTTCTCAAAACTGATAGGGATTTCAGAATTTCCAGAAGGTTGACAACGTGAAACATCCAAGTATCTTTAAATATGGTTAAGATGCTACTGTCTTATTAAAATGCCTAGTTCTTAACCAAGTTTTTTTTGGGGGACTCATTTGTTTTGTTTTGTTTTCCTAATGAGAGAAGAGACAAAGATCTCTGTATCCTATGGCCAACACAGAATACAGAAAAGTTATTTTTTACTAAATATTCCAGTGACAAAATCAAATTTACTTTGCATCACACGTATAAAATAAATCAATTTGGGGAGATAATCTAAATGGACTCTCAGTTATTTGGAAACTTCATTTTGGCACCAACTTTATGCTTCAGTGTCCTAAGAGGTTGATTTTTATACATACGTCTCAGACCTGACAACTGCATTTCTCTAAACTTGCTCTCTGAGTTGGGTTGGACAAAGAAATGTAACCCATTTTCTTCCCCTTTAACTGTCTAACAGCTTGTGGTTTGCAATTTCAGTCCGGCCCTTTTTTTTTTTTTTAAGATTTTATTTATTTATTTAACACAGAGAGAGAAAGAGGGAGAAAGACAGCGAGAGAGGGAGCACAAGCAGAGAGAGCAGGAGAGGGAGAAGCAGGCTTCTGGCCGAGCAGGGAGCCGGATGCGGGGCTCTATCCCAGGACCCCAGGATCATGACCTGAGCTGAAGGCACAAATATTTACAAAGGCATCTAACAACTAATAATAAACAAAGCATGCTTTTCATGAGCACCTTATAAAGTAGTCCTCTTCTGGATGCATACTTAACATAACACTTCACTCAGAAACTTCAGTTTTCAATGTTGTTTGTGAACTTTTATGAGAAGGGCTTAAGCAAAATTATACTTGCCTAATTATACCACTTGCTACTGCTAACCTCTGTTTATTTCTATTTATACTGATACTCCCTGAGGACTTGAAAGACGCCTTATTAGTCTATTTATTTTTAATTAATTAATTATTATTATTTTTTTTTTTTGCCAGTGCCCAGAAGAGTGTTCTGGCAGTATGTAAATAAAATTTTAATTATTTTTTAAAAAAGATTTTATTTATTTATTTGATAGAGAGAGATAGAGATTACAAGTAAGCAGACAGAGGGAGAGGGGTAGCAGGCTCCCTGCTGAGCAAGGAGCCCGTTGCGGGGCTCGATCCCAGGACCCTGAGATCATGACCTGAGCCAAAGGCAGAGGCCCAACCCACTGAGCCACGCAGGTGCCTCCAGAAATAATATTTTTAGATGTAGGTATTAATCAAGTTGCACAAACATTCAGGGAATCAGATCCTCTCTGCAAAGGTCAGCATTTGATCAAGTCACTGCTTTTTCCTTGATCTTAGCTGGTCTCAGTAGGTGGCCCTGCCTCTCTGCTCATTGCTGTTTGCTAAATAGCCTCTTCCAGGAAGGAAGGGGCTGCTAAAAGCTGTAATTACTGACATTGAACACAGATCACTCAGTTGCCCTCTGATAAATTCAAATCAGATTGGTACACAGATGCAGCTGCCACCATGACAGGCCAGATTCTGAGCTCTGCTCTTTTTTTTTTTTTTAATTTTATTTATTTATTTGACAGAGATCACAAGTAGGCAGAGAGGCAGGCAGAGAGAGACCTGAGGAAGCAGGCTCCCCGCTAAGCAGAGAGCCCAATGCGGGGCTCGATCTCAAGACTCTGGGATCATGACCTGAGCCAAAGGCAGAGGCTTTAACCCACTGAGCCATCCAGGCACCCCCTGAGCTCTTCTCTTAACAGTGAAACCTAAGATAACCTGCACGCCCATGAATTTTTTAAATGGTTTGGGTTGGGTTGAGACAGAAAAGGTCCATTCTAGTTTGAAAGGGCTTGCTAACATATGCAAAACCATTCCCTTGCTTTTTCAGTCATAAGGACAACAATGTGATCAAACTGGTTAGCTGGACCAAGTTGGGGAGCATTCTTGTCAGTATCATGACCCAAAAAGTCAAAAGCAAACTTCCGATAATTGAAGAAAAGAATGTGTAAAATAGGAGTATTAAACTAATTTCTTTTTTTTATGATTTTATTTATTTATTTGACAGAGATCACAAGTAGGCAGAGAGGCAGGCACAGAGAGAGGAAGGGAAGCAGACTCCCTGCTGAGCAGAGAGCCCGACTCAGGGCTCGATCCTAGGACCATGGGATCATGACCTGAGCTGAGACAGAGGCTTTAACCCACTGAGCCACCCAGGCGCCCCTTAAACTAATTTCTAAATAGATTATCTTTTTTAAATATTTTGAGGAGATCGTATCTGGGTTGGAGAATCCAGAGACCAGGCTTCCCAGTTCAACCTCATTTTGGTACCAATCTTCTTGCTTAAAGGGAGAGTTAACCTGAGTATTAAAATCCAAGAGTAGGGGCGCCTGGGTGGCTCAGTGGGTTAAAACTTCTGCCTTTGGCTCAGGTCATGATCTCAGGGTGCTGGGATGGAGCCCTGCATCAGGCTTTCTGCTCTGTGGGCAGCCTGCTTCCCCATCTCTCTCTGACTATCTCTGTGCCTACCTTTGGTCTCTGTGTGTCAAATAAATAAATAAAATCTTAAAAAAAAATCCGAGAGAAGATTTACACACAGCTATGCTTAGGAGCTCTTGTTGATATATGACTGATTTGCCCAATGCTTTAAAAAAGAATGTCAATAATTCTTCTGTGTAATGATTATAAATATTATATGTTCTATGTAGGAAATGTTTTCTTTCCATTTTTTGTCCTTCTCTATGATTATCTATACTTCCCTGATGTCTGAATCCTATATCTTTTGCCCTCAAAGGCATTTTCCTGGGCTTTTTTTTTTTTTTTAATAATTTATTTATTTAATTATTTATTTGCAGCATAGCAGTATTCATTGTTTTTGCACCACACCCAGTGCTCCATGCAAACCTTGCCCTCTCTAATACCCACCACCTGGTTCCCCCAACCTCCCACCCCCCACCGCCACTTCAAACCCCTGATTGTTTTTCAGAGTCCATAGTCTTTCATGGTTCACCTCCCCTTCCAATTTCCCCCAACTCCCTTCTCCTCTCTATCTCCCCATGTCCTCCATGATATTTGTTATGCTCCACAAATAAGTGAAACCAAATGATAATTGACTCTCTCTGCTTGACTTATTTCACTCAGCATAATCTCTTCCAGTTCTGTCCATGTTGCTACAAAAGTTGGGTATTCATCCTTTCTGATGGAGGCATAATACTCCATAGTGTATATGGACCACATCTTCCTTATCCATTTGTCCGTTGAAGGGCATCTTGGTTCTTTCCACAGTTTGGCGACTGTGGCTATTGTTGCTATAAACATTGGGGTACAGATGGCCCTTTTATTCACTACATCTGTATCTTTGGGGTAAATACCCAGGAGTGCAATTGCAGGGTCATAGGGAAGCTCTATTTTTGATTTCTTGAGGAATCTCCACACTGTTCTCCAAAGTGGCTGCACCAACTTGCATTCCCACCAACAGTGTAAGAGAGTTCCCACTTCTCCACATCCCCTCCAACACATGTTGTTTCCTGTCTTGCTAATTTTGGCCATTCTAACTGGTGTAAGGTGATATCTCAATGTGGTTTTAATTTGAATCTCCCTGATGGCTAGTGATGATGAACATTTTTCTTCCTTTCTTTCTTATATTTCCTAATTACTGAACCAATCACCAAAACTTCTTTTAAAATTTTTTACAATCTACAGCTCAGTATCAATTTATGTACATGTATATTACTAGATCATTAGTTGCCTAGATATTCCAAAGATGAAACTTTTAAAAACATACATTTGAATTATCCTGGGTATTCAAAAGGGCTTCAATTGCATACTTCCTGAAGAAAACTTAATCCTCTGAGACATAAGTGTATAACCAGCAGAAGCCAGAGAAACACATGACCCTTGAGTACTTACCTTCTCAAACTGCCTTCAACAATGTGATTTGGACATCTGGTTGGATAGATCCTCATCATTTTAAAATTTGGGTTCTCCAAGGAAATAAAACCAAACCAAACCACCGGTTTTAACTGTTGTTTTACTGCCGACCCTATTTTTTCTAAATGACTTTGAATTATGAAGTTCCGCATGATGCCCTATAATAAATAGGATGAGACAGGCAAGGAGAGCTGGAAGTACAAGAGGTTTTTAAAGCACAAAGACCAATATTAAAATTCAGACTCCCTATGAGCAGGGAGCCTGATGCAGGGCTCGGTCCTAGGACCCTAGGATTATGACCTGAGCTGAAGGCAGACCAACTGAGCCACCCAGGCAAATTTTAATTATTCTACCTTCAAATGCAGAAGAGGCCATTTCTCTCTTTTTTTCCCCCTCATCTAAGTCTCAGAATCTTAACAAACACGACATTCTTAAAAAAACTAGATTTGAAATGTGGCAGGAAAATAAAAACAGAGTTTACAAACCCATGGCTTACCACTGAATAACTACCTTTCTGAAGTTTCTAACACTAAAATTTTGAGATTTCTATGAGTAAGTCACAAGTGAACTGTTAAGAAGCAGCTACTTAGAGAAACAATCTTCATTTCCTCAAATAACTGGTTTTTCTTTCCCTCAAATTCTAATTTCCCCAAATAAGTGCTCAATTATTCTTCTAAGAATCTATATACATGTGCTTGGAAGATTCTCAAACGCAAACACTTTACATTATTTAAAGGAGAGGACATTTACAAATAGGGAAACTGAGACATAGGGGGTTAAAAATAAATATAAAACCTTTTTTTTCCTTAAATATTTTATTTATTTATTTGACAGAGAGATCACAGGTAGGCAGAGAGGCAAGCAGAGACAGAGGGGGAAGCAGGCTCCCTGCCGAGCAGTGAACCCAGTGCGGGACTCAATCCCAGGACCATGAGATCATGACCTGAGCTGAAAGCAGAGGCTTAACCCACTGAGTCACCCAGGTGCCCCAATAGAAAACCCATTAAATTGAAAATGTAAGAGTGATGTTATTTAGTCCTTAACAAATTACTTAGAAGTTCACAAAGAGAGCTCTAACTATAGAGAATTTTAAAATTCCATAAACAAAGAAAAGATTGGATGATAAATCAGTCATACAGTTTTATTAATGAATGAGTAGGATCGATCTCTGCTACACACACTCAAAATTTTATTTTATTTATTTATTTGTTGAAGATTTTTATTTATGTATTTGACAGAGAGAGAGAGATCACAAGGAGGCAGAGAGGGGGAAGCAGGCTCCCCGCTGAGCAGAGAGCCCGATGTGAGGCTTGATCCCAGGATCCTGAGATCATCACCTGAGCCAAAGGTAGAGGCTTAACCCATTGAGCCACCCAGACATCCCTATTTATTTATTTTTAAAGATTTCTTTATTTTAGAGAGAGTACAAGCTGAAAGCAGGGGCAGAGAGAGAGGGAGGAGAAGACTCCCGCTGAGCAGGAAGCCTGATGTGGGGCTCAATCCCAAGATCTCGAGATCATGACCCTAACTGAAATCAAGAGTTAGTTGTTTAACCAAGGTACCCACACACACTCATAATTTTACATAGGGGATGATATAGGTGGAAATGAAATTAATTTAACTTAAAAGTGTATTTTAATGTATTTAAGCTACAGTAAAAACACTTTAATTGGTAAAGGGCTTTTTTTTTTTTTTCCAAACCAAAGGACACACTGAAAACACTGTAAAATTAAAAAAAGAGAAAGAAAGAACTGAACTAATAACAAAAATGGACAGAACCTTTACCAGTTCAGGAAAACTCTGGAAAGCCTATGCAATCTGGATGCAAAAGGTTTTGTGGTCATTATGCTGGGCAAGTCACAGATGATTTCCAGCTGTGCAAAAACCTGCTAAAGAAGTCATTTCTTGGAGAGCTGAACATAGGTCCAACACTATTCATAATTATCAAGCTGCTCGACCTACCACAAGAAAAAAAAATCACGAATTTTCACTAATGTGGGCAGGACTTTGGCACAAATTCTATAATGGAAACCTCAGTTTACTAGAACCATGGGATCAAAGGTAATTATACTGATCAATATGGCATAATAATAAGTGGGTGGTCATTCCACAGAATTGGGTTTACCCATTCACAGCATAATGTGTTTTCACTTCCAGATTTACCTTGGGCTGGAAATTAAGAACATACAGGCTTGCCCTGAGCAAGTGTGTTTCAGTGTGTTTGGGCATAAAAAGAAAACTAGGGAAGAAGCAGATAGATGCCAATTGCACTGATGGTGTCTCTTCCATCAGAGAGGTACTGATAACACTCCTTGTAATAACTAGCCCTCCAGAAAAGGGAGAAACAAAAAGAAAAAAATTAAAATGTGTGTTCTTTGCTGTGTTCCATGAGGTAAACACTCCCACCACAGTTGATTTCAAGCTATCAACATGACATCTTTCAATGGGGAGTTGAGAAAGGGTGTGTAATCATTAGCTTTTATGAATTGGTGTGAACCAACACACCACTGAAACACACTTCCCTCAAATGTCTTAGGAGTGGCAGTACTAATCATTATCCTCAGGACTTCTTGTGCATCTCAAGAACATCTGAAGAACATTTCTGTAGATTTCTGATCCCTAATTCTTGGTCTCTATATCCAGAATGTAGATCACATTTTAACCTACTTTAGACTTGTAAATACAGATATCTATGATCAACATAGGTCTCTGTCTTCTCAAGGGAAATAATCTACCAGATGTAAGCAGATAAATTCTTGAGGTCCTAAGAGCTATTGATTTATAAAGCATGCCTTTTATCTCAGCTTTACTAACAATATTGTGAAATCCAACACTGCACTCTAAACATCTGCCTACGAGGCTCACACTTAAGGTATTCTGTTATGGGATAATTTGTGTTTTAATGATATCTTAACATCTTTATAGAAGAGAAAAGGATTAATTCTCATCACCATAGGAACACGTTTCAGTCTGGGTAAGGACACAACTGAGTCTGGAGGCAATCAAAGAACAAAGGATTCTCTTTTAAACATGAGGAAATGTCAAATTTAGATGCTATAGTAGCACTTGAAAAACCATCTCAGGGTAAATAATTTTATTTTTCATATGTATGATTGTACTATTGACTCCCTATTGGAGAAATCTTATATTTCACGCTCACTGATTCTTTCTTTCTTTTCTTTTCTTTTTTTTTTAAAGATTTTATTTATTTATTTATTTGACAGACAGAGATCACAAGTAGGCAGAGAGGCAGGCAGAGAGAGAGGTGGAAGCAGGCCCCCTGCTGAGTAGACAACCCAATGCAGGTCATGATCCCAGGAGCCTGGGATCATGACCTGAGCTGAAGGCAGAGGCTTAACCCACTGAGCCACCCAGGTGCCCCTCACTGATCCTTTCTTAAACTCATCATGCTTATGGCTTCCATTGCCATTGACGGAACTGTCATGGTTTTCTTTGTACATCAGTTACAATTTCTTCTATTTTATTTTATGTTTTTTGAGAGAGACCAAGAGTGCCAGTGGGGTGTGAGAGACAGAAGGAGAGAGAAATCTAAAGCAGACTCTATGATCAGCAGGGAGCCTGATGTGGGGCTCAATTTCATGACCCTGAGATCATGACCTGAGCTGAAATAAAGATCAGAAGCTTAACCAACAGAGACACCCAGATGCTCTGGTTATAATGTTTTCTGTGTCTCCTCACCGAGCTCCTTATCCTACCCCGATCTGTGAAAAGCCAATGATTTCCAAGACTCCACCCTTGGTCCACTGATCTCTTATGAGCCTTACTGGATATTTTATCTACTCTTATAATTTTGCCTTTATGTAAATGATATTCAAATATCTGTCTTCAACCCAGAAACTTCTCCAAGCTTCAGATTCGTCTTTTAGTTGGACACCCCCAGCTGAATATTCCATAAGGTCTTCCAAGTCTTTAAGACCTTATATGTTCCCCATCTTCCAACTACAATACTCTGGTGTTTTCTACTTTCGTTGTACTATGATTCACTCTGTTATTTACCTTAGAAGCCTGAAAATGTATTCTTCAGAGAGTTGCTAGGTTGAGCTAACAAGAATACAAATGTTTCCATACTTTTCCCCTGCATTGAATACTCCATAGCTGCCATTAAAATAGTATTTTTCTACCTC